>NC_037686.1:71238145-71361838 GCF_003255815.1 Theropithecus gelada
CCACACACCATGCCACACCATGCCACACACCACCCACACACCACACACACACCACATACCACACCACACATCACCCACACACCACACCATACACTACCCACACACACCACATCACACACACCACACACCACACCGCACACCACACACCATGCCACACATCACACACCACACACCACGCCACACACCACACACACACACAGCATTTTCTGGACTGGCAGTGACTCCAGCCTTTCCTGCAGGATCCTCCCAGGAGCAGGCCCGGCCAAGGCTCTGAGCACGCGTGGCCTCACCACCGCTGAAGCCAGACCCAGCACAAGCCGGTGCATGCGAGGGGATGTTGATTTCACGTTTCCTCTCTGAATCCATTAATATTTTATGAGGCCACACAGAGGGCTCTTGCACTAATGTTTCTCTCTCTTTCTAATCATGTGATGTGCTATAAAGCACGATCTATTGACCAGAGGGAAGGGAAACCAAAGTTTGTTTAGCTCGGAGGGGGAAGCCAAACACACATTTTGAAGATTATCAGACATCCCTGGTGCTGGTCCCCGAGGCGGAAGGGTCGCTCGGGTCATCTGACGTCTTGACAAACGGGTCTGCTCTCTTCAGGTTTCACAGCTGGAGGCAGGGGCACGTCCCAGCAAAGGGACACCATTCACAGAAATAGCACAACCGTCCTAGCACGGGCACCCCAGCCTCCAGCCAGACCACAGGCCAGCTCCTTTCCCAGACCAGAGGCCAGCCCTGTTCTCAGAAGAGGGAAGGGTAAGCAGCCCCCAAAGCTGACCATGAATACTCGAAACACATCGTCCAGTCTCCTCTCTCTCCTCAGCCCCCAGGCTCCAGCCGCACCTCTGCAGTACCTGCTGGTCTCCCAGATTCCAAACTGTATGGTCCCCAAGGGCTGCTGTGACTCCCCCCTCCGCCCTCACCACTCACCCACTCATGGGGGAGCCTGGGGACTGCCTGGGAGCTCCAGAGGCATTTGCACTGTGGGGGAGCCAGTTCCCACTTCAGAGTGACTACCACTGTTACGGGCACTGCCCCCTCTGTGTCAGGTGCATTACTGAAGAATGAGGCCAGCCCCTAGTGTGGACAGTCCAGAGGGAGGGTAGAGTGAGCCCCGCCATGTGCACAGTCCAGATGGGGAGTAAGGCCAACTCCCCAGTGTAGAAAATCAAGATGATGAGTAAGTGGATTATCCAGTGTAGACAATCATGATAAGGAATAAGGTGTAGACAGTCGAGAAGAGTAGTAAGTAAACTAGGAAACTCCCAGTGTTGACTGATATGGGTAAGATGAGTTCCCTGGTGTAGACAGATGAGATGGATATTAAGGTGAGCTCCCAGTGTAGACAGCTGGGATGGGGAGTAAGTGAGCTCCCAGTGTAGATGGTCTAGGAGGGTAATAAGGTGAGCTCCCAGTGTAGACAGTTGAAAGTATCTGCCTTTTTGAAAATCCTGATTCATCATTTTTATTTAAAATGAAGAAATGCAGTAGATTCCCTGCATTCATGAACAAGCATTTGTTGCTTCTGTGAGTCGCGAACAGTATCACACTTCTGAGGCGTGACATAACCATTTGCTGGTCCCATCTGAAGTGAGGCTGGTGTGTGAGAGAAAATATCCGAGCCACAGAATGGGTTGGCCAAGCCCCCTGCAGCTCAGTTCTTCTTTCCTCCTTGTCGGACATACATTTTACAAGTGAATTTAGAAACTGCAGGGATGGTCACCGATAAGAGGACTTATTCCAAAATGTTAAGAATTAGAAAGCAAGGTTATATGGGAAACAAAACCCGTAATTGTAACAAGAGTGGCTCAGGTCTACGTAGGGTGAGAATGAATCTCAAATCTTTTCAAATGCCGTGAGAAGCTGATCCTGATGTTCTTTTGAAGTTTTCAGCCGGCAGCAAGCTGAGCTGAGGCTGGCACGCCTCTCCTGGGTCCTGCCGCGTGAAGAGGGGGAGTCCTCCAAGACTCCTGTGGACAGACAGCAGGGCTACTTTCCCAGCTAAAGCACGAACTCTGGCATTGGTCTCTTTGCATCCAACTTGAATAGACCACGTCAGCTTCTTCTCCCCCAGGTGACAGTTCCCCCAAGCAGAATACGCATTGCCAGAGTCCCTCCGCTAATTTGCACTCCTCTGTTGTGATAGGAAATGCTAGTTCCTTGGCCAACATTCCTATTCCCTGCTTTTTCCCTGATTTCCTTTAGAGTGACGATATGCCCAGCCTATCGCCTTTATTTCCAGCCTGTCTCTTACCTAGGAATTTTCAAAAATACGTAATTTGCAGTGATAGAGTGAAGTTTCCCAAAAATGAACTTGAATTTTGTGCCCCCTTTGCCTTTCTCTACATCTTTCTTCTTCTGACCTGAATGTAAAAACAATGGCTAGAAGTCAGCAACCATCCTGTGACCACAGGGCAACTTCAGAGAGAGAAAGCAAGGAGGCATTCAGGATGGCGGGACCAAGAGATAAAAGGAGCCTTGGATGTCGTGGACTTACCACATCAGCCTTGAACTGCTTGTCTCCAGACTTCTCATGAGAAAAAAAAAATCTAATTTAAGTAGGCCATGATCATTTGGGGTCTCTACTACCCTATTACAGTCAAACACCATTTGTAAATGACAGATTGTACTTTTTAATCTTAAGAAAACAATGGACATAAGCTTATATATTTTACCTTAATCATCATACAGCTGTAGCAACACCAGCCTGCAACATCTCACTATCTAAGGGTGGCTTCGCTTTAATGAACTGATAGATACCAATGAGTGAATGTATCACTCCCGCTAATTAATCGTTGTGTTTTCAAATAGGGTCTTCTGGAGTGATTTTACCTACAGCAGTGAAATTCTGTCACTAGGCAGGCTAAGACAGATGCTGGGGTATACATGAGCATTTAGGTCTCATTAAGCCGTGGTGTATAGGCAGCACCTTAGCTTTCTGTGCGCTGGCCCAGCCTTTAACCAAAACAGCTTAAAGACTGGGCCCTTAGAGGCTGGGTAAAGGCCCAGTTCTACCAAAAACCATATGCCCTGCCCTGATTGCACTAGACACGAAGATGCTACCTGAAGCAGGGTGACTCACAGAGAATACAGCCGAGCAAAGGCAGAAGTGCAGACGAGTAGGATACGACTGGAATTTGAGGAACTACGTTTCTCAAATTATCACTGTCTGTCCAAGAGTTTACCACCAATTAATAGAGTTCCCTTTTTTTAATTGTGATTAACAAACATCAGACCAGCTTAAACATCAGTTAGACAGTCTATGCACAACATGTACCTTTTCATCAGAAAGACGCTGCAGACACAGA
The DNA here is from genome assembly GCF_003255815.1 of Theropithecus gelada. Taxonomy (NCBI): domain Eukaryota; kingdom Metazoa; phylum Chordata; class Mammalia; order Primates; family Cercopithecidae; genus Theropithecus; species Theropithecus gelada. The sequence goes on from NC_037686.1 coordinate 71,241,463, forward strand.
AGGGCTGGAATCCATCAGGGTCAGCAATTGAGGAAGATGAATGGAAGAGCAGGGGAGTAATTTGCTGCCATCCATGAAAAATGCGCTGGCAGAGAGTCACGGGGACTTGCCAAGCCCACTTTTAGAGCGTTGTCCAACGCTAATTGTCACTCCAGATTTGATATTCACATTAACCACAACAAGTGTTTCCAGTTTGGAATCCCTAAGAACTCTTCAAATATCTGGCATCCATGTGTTAAACAAAAATTTTCTCCTAGCTGAATTTGTTTATAAGTTATGAGTGGGACGTTAACAAAGCTTTCTGTTGACCAGCACAGTGCTCATTAACCAGTAACAAAGGCTTAGCAGGCAGCGTATGATCTCAGGAGTCATTTAAAAATTAAAAGGGACAATAATGCTGATCTAAATGGTCAGTTTCCTTGCTCTCTGCAGAGACAGGTACTGTATCTGTTCTTAATTTGAAGAGTAGCCAGCTGGCTCCCCACTGAAATGTGATATTGTTATAAACAAACTAGCATCATAAAGCAATTGATCAAGGAAGGCCTCTGGAGGGAAGGGACTGCCTTTGAGTTATTCAGACAGATAAAGAGGGGCCAGGATTGCCCTGCGAAGCAAAGCAGGATGTAGAAAGCAGCTATGGTGGGGCTGTCAGGCAGCAACCGCCACGTCCAGCTGGTCACCTTGCACACAGCAGCAGGTGTATTTATTATATCAAGAATCCAGGTCCCCAGTGCACATTACAGGAACCACCTCTTTCCATTAAATGACAATATAATCAATTGTATGAATTGTGGCTGAAAAGAAACGTTACCTTGCAAAAGTGGATGGTCTGGCAGAAATCTTACCGCCATTCTAAGGAGATTTAGAAAAACCTGTGAAGTTAGAATAAGAGGAAGTAGAAATTCTATCAAGAAGCTTCTATTTTTCACCCCAGCCTGAAGGCAGGGATGATAACCACAGACGTATAGTTGCCCTTTAAGGGCTGACAAAACAAGTGTGATGTTTGACAGTAATAGCTGTTACATAATTCACTTCCTGCTTAAGTTTTTAATAGTACTTGGAAGATTAGAGTGAGCACAACGGTATGTGTGTGTGTGTGTACGTGTGCACGCACACACATGAATAATGGAGGAAAGAAAAAATTGGGTGAGCCTAATTTCTGATAGCAATCTCCACACAGCTGGATGTTTCTCAAATATTTTAAAGTGTTTTGATCAGTTAAAAAGATTTAAAGCATTATTTTCCTAGAAATTCTGACAAAATGGTTCTACCAAATTAACTAGTTTTCCAAATTACATATTATATCATTAATTGCTAATATAGGTAATATTTAAAAAGCAATCACATTAACAATCCTTTCATGTAAGAATCTTCCAATTCCAAAATTCTTTGGTAATATATCTTGCAAAATAATCTATATTCTCTCAACTTTCAAACTTCTGTCTATTGGGCTGTTCATCCAAATAAGTGTGAATTAATTAGATTCATAATTCCACGTTAATTTTGCAATTAAAATGAAAAATATTGCAATACCACCTTTTGTGTCATAATTTAAGCTTCAGGTGTGAGTTTATTGTTCCTCAAAATGGGCCAGGAGAGGAAAATAAAGGAGCTAGGACCAGGCACACAATTTTCCTGCCTGGGAGGGCACAGGTGCTGGAGAAAGTGGCCCAGGAGCAGTGGGAGACTGTTGAGGGCCACAGGTGAGCCGATGAGACGGACACCTGAGGAAGCAGCCAGCAGTGTGTTGATTCCGGCCAGAGAGCACCAGGGAGATTCGGCTGGATAGAGCAGGGTCCACGGGATGATCTCCACAGTTGGAATCCACACAGGTCCCAGTGCCTAGGCCTGGGAACCAGGAATCGGAGCTGTCGAGAGGTGAGCCTGAAGATGGCACGAAGAACACGGTCCACCCCTGAGTCTGTGAGGTCGGGACCCTGTGGAGGAGGCTGGGAAGGGTGGCAGGGGTTTCCCCAGGAACCAGTGCGGAAGCGCAAGTGTGGACATCCCCAGGACAGGACCCTCAGTGGTCAGGGGGCTGAGTCTCGTTCCCATCACGGCCCTCCCCAGCGTGTGCAATGCCTAGGAGGGAGTGGCCGTGTCTTTGTGGGTGCTCAGCAGATGCCTGGTGTGAAGATGACAGAGTGTGGAGTGGAGCAGAGTCAGAAAGGGACTCAAGGGAGGGGCGCGTGGCCTCGGCACATGGAGTCAGGCCCCAGGGCAGGAGACCGCATCAGCGCCCTCGGAGCCACGGGCAGCCAGCACTCCTGGAGTGCCACTGGGTCTGTGATGAGATGCTAGGCGTCCACTTAGTGCTAAGCCCCACGGAACTCAGGATCAGGCTAACAAGTACTGAGTCTTCCGAGGTACTTTAGTCCAATCACAAAATGGGTCGGGGTCTGAATCGAGTAGAACCAGACGGCAGAAGGTGCAGAAGTGCAGCTGAGAACATGGATGGAGGCTCATCCCACTGAGACCGGAAACGAGCTGGAGCCAGCAGGCTTTGTGGACTGCGGGTCTTCCTTTGAAATGCAATCCTATCCTCTTTCCTAAACCGTCCGCATGGAGAGCATCAGATAAACAAGAGGTGTCTTCCCCGTAACAACTTGCCAATTAGATGTGAAACCCACAGCAACGTCAAGGATTTTCTGGCCCAATCCAGGAATCCTCCCTTTGGTTTCTAAAAACGAACTCCAAAATCATGTTCCCAGATCTGGGTAAGTCCGGGTAGAACCAGGGTGCCATGCCTCTAATGAGGGTCAAGCCCTTGCCTCCCCAGGACTGGCACCGAGGGGAGCACAGACTCCAGTTTCAGGAAGGCCCCTGTGTAAGTCCCGGGCCAGGCCTCGCCAGCCTCACTCCGCCCTGACCTCGGTCCTCAGCTCACAGGACACAAACCCCCTCACCCTGGCTGCCTGCTCCTCTGCCGGGTGGGACCCTCCTGTTTTTCTCCCTCTCATTATGGAAAGCTGACTCAGTTTACCCACAGAACACCTTTCCCACGTGTACAGGGAAAGTTTGATCACAAATAGGAATATTTTTAAAGTCGTATGATACATAAAGAGGGAAAAACTTCATCAAGAAGGAAACGTTGTAAGCAGAAGTCAACGTCGACCTCAGCTGAAACCACCGCTCCTTTCCGTGTCACAGCTGCGCAGTCGCCCGGCTTGTCGAATCCACGTTGGCGGCTTTGTTTTCACATCTGTCAGTTAAGGATCCAAACGAACGCGGTGGCACCGAACCTCCCGCTGGGTAGCTTTCCTGCTCTCCTTCCAGCACCTGATGTCTATGAATAATAACAGTGTGTTACGCAGAGTCCCAAATACCACATTTGCAACCGTAATTGATAGACCGTTGCATCTAATATTATCTGTGTAACATAAATGAAAAGTGTAGCCAATTTTTCAAATCGACAATCCAATATTTAGGGACCTGCAGGATGAATGAATTTAAATCCACATTCAAAATAAGATAATCAGTCTCTCTAACTTGATGAATGATGCTATTGCCAAGTGATATCTTTCTGTCACGAGTTTTGGACCAATAGCCCAAAATGAAAATTATCCAATAACGTGAAAATTCAGCATTCTCTTACACAAAGTTATTTGAGGTGTGACCATAAAATCTTTTGCTAAAAGATGCCAAGCCGAAGGCTCAACTTTGCTCCAGAGAACGAGCTCGTTCAGTGTTCGCCATGTCTTCTCGGCCAGCACTGCCCGCCGGCAAACAGCATCAGAGTCGAAACTGAGGAGGGATCAGCCCAGAAGATCAGGCACATTCCAGGTATCAGCTTCCGGTGGCTGATGAGCCAGGGCTCTTAAACCGCCAACCCTCCAAATGCCAGGGTTTCCGTCCTGCACCCCCAAGCCTCACCTGGTGGAGCGCCACAGGACCCCCTGTGTACCAGGCTGGGCAGCCTGGCTCCAAGCCCTCCTGCTGGTGTCCTCGAGGGCTCAGACCAAGGCCACGTGAGCACTCTTGGAAGCACCTGGGCTAAGCAGACCTTCCCACGGGCCTCATCACAGACCCGTGGTGGGAACGCAGGCCCAGACCTCAGCGCGTCAGGGGTGGGTGGCGAGACCACATGTCCACACTGCACCCAACACTCAGCCTGCCAGGCTGGCCTGGGCACCATGTGGCTGATGGGCACCCACGGTGAGCATCATGATGTGCTCCACACTTGCTAGAAAGCTCTAGAAGCCTCTCCTCCTCAATGTCACACCAAGCCTGCTCAGAGGTGCTGAGAAATCCAGGGAGTCCCTCCAGGGAGGACATGCCCCTCGCTGGTCAGAAATGAAAATTAACCAATTAAATGTGAAAATTCGGCATTTTGTCATACGTGTGTTTACCTATGTACATAAACACATGTGAAGATGGAGGGACAGCAGGATTGCTATGGTAGCAAATGGATAAACAAAAATAAAACACACCACATTCTCCACATTTTCATAATATTTTTCAATTATGAGACTTTGCATTCACTTCTGAAACTTTTTAAGACAAAATTTAAAGTGGAAAATGTCAATCCACTGTTAGTTCGTTGTGTGGGTTTTTGGCTTCTCTGGCATGTCAGTGGCATAATATTAACATCACAGCAGCAGCTCGGGCTTGGAAGCCTCCTTCCTCTCACTTTTCTCCTGGGGCGTGTGGGCTGGATCCCCTGTCAGGAGGCACTGAGGTCAGCAGGGCTGTGCAGCCGGGACGTCTGGGGCCACGGTGAGATCAAGGCTGCTCTGTGTCCTTCTGAGGGGCACGTGTCCAGCGTCCCTGTCCGTCTAAGCAAAGGGCACCTGTGCCGTTGGTGGAATCCGTGACTGAAGGCCAAAGCACCTGCACCTGTGAAAACACCACAACGTGGACTTTTCCACGGCCCTGACCCTGGCACGAAACTAACTGTGTAGGGAGACAGTTGGAAACAACAAAGATGGTGCAGTTTGTACTCAAGGCGGGGGTCAGCAAACATCTCAGCTTGCAGAGCGGCACCAACTCAGAGCAGGGGCTCTGTGTTCCTTGGGGATATGAATGGACGGATGGACGGACGGACGCGTGGATGGACGGACAGACGGATGGATGGACAGATGAATGGAGAGATGCTCCACAGTTGAGGAAACGTGTAAGATGAGGTTCAGCATGGCCATGTGTTTCCCCACATTTTACCTCTACTCTGGGCTCTCCTGGACATCTTCCTTCACATAGAGGGTGTAAACTCATTAATGCCATCTCTGCTCCCTGTGTTTAGGACCTGGATGGTCTTTGCATGGCACCAAACCCTTTCCTTCTAAGCCAGGCCCACCCCAACACCCACCACCATCCAGCAGGACCCCCATCAGTCGCCAGCCCCAGACCCCAGCCCCACCTGCTCCTGCATCCCCTGTTTGCCCTCCTGGCCTTGGGAACTGGATCCAGCCCCAAATCCTTCATGCAACTCTTCAGGTCCTACGACGGACAACTACAAAGGCCTCACCCAGAAGGCATCACAGGGCAGCCTCGGGAGAGCTCAGCTGCGGACTCCGGCCCCTGCCCGCCACACTCTTTCCACATCTGCCTGCCTGTCCTGACACCTCCACTGGGGACTCCTTCTTAGGAGCTTTTCTCCATCCAAGCCAGTACCTTTCCACTTCCTCCCCCAGCTCCAGGTCTGCGAGGGGCAGGAACCCATTGTTCAGGCTTCTTGGCAGTGAAAGGACTTCGTCTGTGCCATGTCCCCAGACCCTCAGCCAGTGTGGGTCCGTGAAGAAGAGGGGACATCAGGGTTGCTGCCCTTCTTGCTCACCACATGCCTGCACAGTCACAGAGAGGCCAGATGTTGACTTCTGGTGACTCACAACCAAAACTGCACACCCACCCAGTGCTCCACAGGCCCCTGTGGACCGACCTGACCCCCAGCAGCTTGCTCTTTCTTTCTTTCTTCTTTATTTCTTTCTCTTTCTTTCTTTCTTTCTTTCTTTCTTTCTTTCTTTCTTTCTTTCTTTCTTTCTTTCTTTCTCTTTCTTTCTTTCTCTTTCTTTCTTTCTTTCTTTCCTTCCTTCCTTCCTTCCTTTCTTCCTTCCTTCTTTCTTTCTTTCTCTCTCTCTTTCTTTCTTTCCTTCTTTCTTTTTTAGTGCTAGAGAAGGGAACTTTTTTGCTTAATCTTTTGTTTGTTTGTTTGTTTGTTTGGCTGCTTTAGGAACCCTGAATTAACAGAATGAAGAATAAGATAGTAGAGGAGTTGGCATCGAGTCTGCCCCTGCCCAGCACGTGAGCCAGGCTTGAGCCCCACAGGTAGAGGCAGAGAAGCCAGAAACCTGGGGGGCTGTGACTCTGAGAAACCACTAGGAATACATCACAATCAAAATGAACGGTAATAATTAACAAATATAGAATATTCACCCTCCAACAGGACTGAGCCCTTCCATGATCTCGCTTAATCCTCACAACCCTGGAGGTCATCGTTCTTTTCAAACCTGCGGAGACAAGACAAAACACAGAGAGGGGTGCATTAACTCGCCCAAGGCCACAGAACTTGCAGCAGCACAGTCAAGATTTGAGTGCAGGATCTTAAACTTCACATCAGGAGCTCTCAGCCATCACATTAAGCCACCTTATTTGCATCTAAGAAGCATGGATCTTGAGTCTTCTGATTCAGAATCGGGCGTCATCTTTACTGTGCTGCTTGGGGGGTCCAGTGTATGGTGCTCATTTGAGGATCAGGACATTCCATCTTCCAGGATTTCATCTCCTGCCCATCTAATTGCTCACACATTGGTGGCTAGGAAGACAGTGGAAGTACGCATGGCAGGGCAAGGTCAGGGCAGAAGGAGGAAGAGCCAGAAATGTGACCTCCTGACCACCTCCGTCATGAGAAACATGGCCCTGAAGACCAAAGCCAGGAGCACAGCTATAAAGATCCACAGCCCAGAATACCACAACCATGATCACCACAGCCATGAACACCACAGCCATGATCACCACAGCCATGAATACCACAGTCGTGATCACCACAGCCATGAACACCACAGCCATGAACACCACAGCCATGATCACCACAGCCACAAACACCACAGCCCTGATCACCATAGCCCAGAATACCACAGCCATGAATACCACAGCCCTGATCACCACAACCCAGATCACCACAGCCATGATCACCACAGCCACAAACACCACAGCCCTGATCACCATAGCCCAGAATACCACAGCCATGAACACCACAGCCATGAACACCACAGCCCAGATTACCACAGCCATGAACACCACAGCCATGATCACCACAGCCATGATCACCACAGCCATGATCACCACAGCCATGAACACCACAGCCACGAACACCACAGCCCAGAATACCACAGTCATGAACACCACAGCCCAGAATACCACAGCCGTGAACACCACAGCCGTGATCACCACAGCCACGAACACCACAATCCCAAAGACCACAGCCATGAACACCATAGCCCTGAAGCCTACAGCGGTGAAGACCCCCGTTCTGGAAATCCCAGTGGTGCCTGGAGGGGTGTGGAAGGAGCCCTGCTGCCCACAGAAAGAGGCCTGGCGCTGTGCTCCATGCTGATGTCCATGTGACTGCTCTTTGGCACCACGTCCCACTGTTCCTCATATCACCCGGGTGATAAAGAATATCCCGGAAGTTCTCCCTAGTAGATCAAAGCCAGGTCGGATGAGGTTTTTCTCTTGGGATTAGTACATTTTATCGGGTGGATGAAAACAGATTCCTAAATCGCCTGCGTTCAAGAAACGGCCTCGTCTCTGAAGCCCCAGCGGCTGAAGTGCTGCCTTTGTGGGTGACATGCCCCCTTAGTTACCACCTTTTGTCTCCTTCTGTATGATCCCGGGGTTTAGCCTGAAATTAGAGAAGGGGTGAGCCGATTGGTAAAAGGCAGAATGTGGGAAATTTGCATGAGCTTGTTCCAGAAATTCGCAGCCTGCATAAAAGAATCCCTCTCAGTCCGCGGCAAAGGTTCAAAGAAGCATTGAGAAGGAGGCGCGGTGCCCACGGAGGTGTGAGGGTCCAGTTTCCTCAGAGCCGGGAGAGGAAGCCTGGAAGGAGCTGCAGAGATGCAGACGGGAGATGGGGCTCTGACACCGCCCAGGGAAGCTGGCCAGCTGCACCCAACACGCATCTGCAGAGGCAGGGCCAGCCCTAAACCGGGCCATCTGGGCTGGGCCAGGGCTCAGAGGGCTTGGCGTGCATTGGGTCTGCGAGGGCAGCTGCCGCGTGTGCCCACACACACGTGGTCTTCTAGGAGCTGCCCTCGAGGGTGCTCTGTGAGACTCATCTCTCTATTCATGCCACTCCCCTCACACTGGCTGCTGCTGGAGCCTCACCTGCAACTGGGAGGGATGCAGTGGGCCTCCATGACCTTTGCCAAGGCAGAGACGGCATTGGGAGCCCCTCACAGTCACGCTCCACACTGCAGGGCCGCAGGGGTCGGCACCCCAGGTCTGTGTGTTGCCAGAGTGCCCAGGAGGGATGGACACCCATTCTCAGCTCTGATGGCCTCCTCACACCCAGACCCAGGAGCAGAGCCCAACTGCTTAATTTCTGTGCTTTTTATCTCACTGAAAATCACCATAGTGCATCCTCATATAACGAGTACAGTGGATAGTATTAATCAAATAACAATCATGGCTGATGTTCGGTAACACAGGCTCATCATCTGTGAGAGCTTTCACAGCACCTCTCCGAAGTGAGTGGTTTTCTCTCACAGAGGAGAAACATGAAGACTAGAGAGTTAAGTCTGTTGCCCAAGGTCACACAGATAATTTGTATGAAAGACAAGATTCAAATCCAAGTTTTGCCTGAGTTCGAAGCCTGTGCTTTCGGGTTCCACGCTGGATTCCCCCTACCCACTTCTCCACCAAACGTGCCCAAAAGAAGCAGAACAGGCAAGATCAAGATCTTTAGAGGTGCCCATGCATCGGGGAATACAGAGAGCGGTATCATTTTGCATTTTCTGTATATGCCAATATACCTAACACCAGTCAGTGTACTCTGAACAAGGGAGTTTCAAAGTGCACGTTAGGGGTGTGTGGTGGTGGTTATTGGAAACAGAATTTTCTTTCATAAGCATTTCTGGAAAAGTGACTTTTTTAGCCTTGAAAATCAGAAGTGTTGCAGCCGCATGACCTGACATGGTTGTTTTCTCATTTCCAGAGCCTGGGTCCACGTGATGCTAATGCTGTGGCTGGGGCTTAAGAACAGGAGTCTCACTGCGGTCTTGCCGGTGGGCTCTTATTTAAAGGAAATATATGTGCACCAAAGAAGATGCTATGCTTTTGTTCTTTCATAAAAGTACCACCAAAATAGCCCAAAGCATGAGAATTTAGAACCCTATCTGCTTCACACGGCTGTTCATGAAAGTTTGAAAGTGGTACATGTCTGTTTGGCAACCCCATTTCTTCATTTGAATGGGAAGGACTGGCTGTCACAATCACTAATTTCCTCTCCTTCCTTTTGTGACCCTCACAATAGACAGGAAGTCACTTTTACAGCTGATACTTAGGAGCTGGCCAGTTCACGGAGGACTTACAACTTCCTATTGTTTGTCGCTGAAGCACATTAGGAGACGTGGCATTGCTGGTGTTAAGATGAATTGTGGCCGTTTTCTCAAACACTCGGGGTCACCTGCCTTCTGCCAATGCCCTGGGCAGCCAAGCTAGACCCCGCTCCGGAAGCTGTTTGCTCGCCCGTAGGGAAAGATGGGTGTTTGCAGCCATGCCAAGTGAAATGACCACCCTGTAGAAAAGAAGGCATGTCCACTAGCTCAGTGAGGCTTTCACTCACCTCCCCGCAGGCCTGGAGAGGCTCTTCTCAGCCGGGTGGTCTGTTCTCCTCAGATCAGTGCCCACCACGATCGCTCCACACACTCCGGGACCCCGGCCCACAGTGAAGACAACCTCCTAGGAGACCTTTCATCCAAGCGCCACAGTCCCCATCATCATCAACCCAGGAAGGGGAGAAAGCAGGATTCCTGCGCCTGCCTGTTCTAACACTTTGGTTTTTCATTTTTCTCCTGCTTCTAAACATAGCTGATGGGTGCTCCTTTTTCACAGAGGGAGGCTTTCATATGGCTGCCCTTCCTGAAGCTCATCACATTCCTGCCGATGGAGGTCCCAGGACATGCTCCCTCCCACTTACCCTTCAGAATGCACAGCCCTGACGATGGGACTGCAGGGCCAGAGGGTGTGTGGGGGCACCTGTGTGCAGGTGTTTGCTGCCGGTGGGGAGCTGGGGCCACTGGAGGATGAGGGGATGGTGCTCGGAAGCCTCTTTTCAGTGCATTGGAAACAGGCAGTTGGAAGGTGACGCCACCTTCCTGAGCTATGCAGATCTTTTTTCATTTACTTGGTATTACGTATTCCAACTCACCCTGAAAAACCAATGAACAACAGGTAAAACGTCCACTTAGAATCCTACTGTCGAGTCCAGGGAACTTGTAGAAAGAGAATTCCTCAAGTTCTAATTCATAGGTGAGTAGGGAGTAACACAATACCGTGTTTTAGCTGCTTCTGCTAAAAATAAGTCTCTGAAAACCTCTTTCCTTAGAAATTCCCATCGAGGGAGGCTCTGAGAACACTTTCCACCCTCAAGACACTTAATTAACTCCACGGGCATCCATGGGGACTGTTTGAACTGGAGGCATCTGAACCCAGGAAGGCAGCTCTGGGGCTGGGCACGGGTCCTCCGGGAGTTCTGCCTTCCTCCTGGGACACACCATGATGGAGGCTTGAACATCAGGAGAAATTCTGCAAGAACAGCAGATCCCGGACTGTGTGCCCTTCATATTAGAGGATGACCAGTTGTTTCTGAGCAGCCCCTGCCTGGTTTGGGTTGGCCTGAATGCACCCTGGGGAGAGGGAATTGTAATACCAACTTTTGTCCACTTGAGGAATACTGATTGAACTCCAACAAAGTGCCCGGCACAAGACCAGCAGCCGAGGAGAAGGCTCTAAGCACAGCAGAAAAAAGTCCCTGCTTGCTGGGAGCTCGTGTGCTGGTGAAGGAAGACAGGCAGACACACAGGAGATGTGCACCCTGTTAGATGAGGAGCGTGAGGAGATGAGGACAGGCAGGCCAGGGGAAGAGGAAGCAGCAGAGTCGGCCTTGGGCAAGGTCAGAAATTTCACAAAGGTACCAAGGAAGGCAGTGGCCACTTTGGCCAAGGTTGTAGGAGACTTTCCCAGGTTGGACACTGAAAGTTCCAGTCCCAGGAAACCCCCCAGTCCCAGGCAAACTGTGGAGAGCAGGGCAGGTGTGTTTTGGGTGCTGCTGTGGGGGATGGGGCACCTGCCACGAGGACGTCCTAGAAGAGCGTTCTGAGCAGCTCTGCACAAACAAGCCCAGGGCGGCATGCTGTTTACTCACTCACTGATGCCATAAAACGTACCTGCCTGCGGTCGGGCGCTGTGGCTCACGCCTGTAATCCCAGCACTTTGGGAGGCTGAAGCGGGCAGATCACAAGGTCAGGAGATCGAGACCATCCTGGCTAACACAGTGAAACCCCATCTGTACTAAAAATACAAAAAAAAAAAAAAATTAGCTGGGTGTGGTGGCGGGTGCCTGTATTCCCAGCTACTTGGGAGGCTGAGGCAGGAGAATCGCTTGAACCCAGGAAGTGAAGGTCGCAGTGAGCTAAGATCACGCCACTGCACTCCAGCCTGGGCAACAAGAGCAAGACTCCATCTCAAAAAAAAAAAAAAAAAAGAAGAGAAGAAGAAAAAGAAGAAAAACCTAAGTAAGGTAAGAGGTCAAGAAAATTCCCCAGGAAAATAGGAAAATATCAAATGTGCCGAATTTTAAAGTCGTTTGTGCCTCAGCGTTGGTTCCTGCGACTGTGCCCATTAAGCTCAAACCATCTCCGCCTTTCTCTTTGAAACACCAGCACAAAGCACTTCAGCGGCCGCGGTGAGACCTGAGGCTGGGAGGGGGAAGTGGCACTGCCTCTGGTCACATCGCAGAGAGAAGTAAGGGGCTTGACGGGAAGGCCGGGGCACTGGGCCGCACCTGCCTTCTTCTGAAGATGTCCTGGGCTCATCCCGAGGATGACTCTCTCTCCTGGCTTTCACACTGCTACAAGTGGCACCTGCAATTCAACTTCCTGAAATGCCGGTGGTGGTGTTTGGTGACTCTCCCAAGGTTTTTTAAACGATCCATTAGAAAACTGACAGGATGAAGTGAAAGTAGCCAGGAGCCCGTGACAGGTGTCCATGTCACTCAGTACTGCACGTGGTGGCCCCGGGGACAAGGCCAACAGGAGACACTCCCGCCCCGGACACAGCTGGCACAGGAGACTGGAGCCACGCAGACGTCTTCCTCCCTCCTCCCTCACTCCCACATGCAGGGGGCAGCCAGGCATCAGGGGACAGGCGGCCAGACCCCACTGACATGCGTGGCCTGTGAGCACCAGCACCCAGCCATGCCACCCCAGGCTTCCATGTGAGCACTGTCTGAGGGTCCTACGCAGCGCCCGCCCAGCCTCCTCCTGCACCGTCCCTGGGAGCCTCCGGGACGGCCTCTGTCCTCGCGGCATGTTCCGTAGCATGTGGTCCAGCTGGGGCCATGCGCATCCGAAATGTGTAACCAGAAGGCGGTCACCGCCTGATCACACAGCTTCCAGGCGCCAAACTGCCCACCAGAAGGTTGAAGAAGTCGCTGGCCAGTCCCCCTTCAATCCAGGCGTCTGGCCTGCAGCAGCACCTCAGGGCACCTTGAAGTGGAGGTTTCAAAGGTGACAGAACTTGTATACAGAATGATTAAAGAGTTTTCAAAACTCAATATCACAAAAGCAAGCAGCCCAGGTTTAAAAAAAAAATGGGCAAAATACTTCAACACTTTGCCCAAAAAGACATACAGATAGCAAGCACTCACATGACTGGTTATTCTTAAATTGCAAATTAACACCATCCAAGATATAGCTGCACACCTTGGAAATGGTCTACACTAAGACAGATCCTACCCAGTGTTGACGAAGTTATAGAAGAACCAGAACTTTTATATGTCACTAATGGGAAAGTAAAATAAAAACTGAGGTCTTGTCTGTCCCCCAGACTGGAGGGCAGCGGCACAATTTCAGCCGATTGCAACTTCCACCTCCCAGACTCAGGCAATCCTCCCACCTCAGTTTCCCAAGTAGCTGGGACCACAGGCATGCACCACCACACCTGGCTTATTTTATTTTATTGTATTGTATTTTATTGTATTTTAAGAGATGAGGTTTCACCACGTTGCCCAAAATGGTCTCCAACTCCTGAGCTCAAGTGGTCCACCCGCCTTGGCCTCCCAGAGTTCTGGGATTACAGGTGTGAGCCGCCGCATCCAGCTTGCAATCTCTTAAGAAGTTAAACATGTGAGCTATCGTATGATCCAACTTCTCAGTGCCTAGATATTTACCCAACAGAACTGCAAGCACGTGTCCATACAAACACTGGGCGCAGATGTTCATTTTAGCTGTATTTGTAACAGCCAAAATCCAGAAACAACCTAATATCCACGAACTAATGAATGATAGTCCAGCACATGTGCCCAGTGGAGCTCTTGCCCTGTAATGAAAGGAACAAACCATTGCCACGTGCTGCCGAGTGAGGGGCCACAGAGTCACTGTGCTGAGTGAAAGAACCAGGTCCACAGAAAAGCACTGACTTTCCACTTCCGTTCACAGACGAGAGACACAGACAGATGCAGAGTTGGAACGGGGGTTTTCTGGGGACAAGAGTGGAAGGAGGGTCAGGAAGGAATAGGGTAAAGTTTTAGAGGGAAGGAGATACCACCTTTTTCATGGCAGGGATGGCTTCACAGTTAGACACACGTGTCAACACTTATTACCAAATGACACATGTTAAATATGTGTAGCTTATTGAACGTGACTGTACCTCAATAATGCTGTTTTTAAAAGTAGCTTCAATGGTAGGAAAAAGACCTTCACACATTAAAGATGAGGCAACGTACTGCTCACAAATTCAGAGAGAGCCATTGTGTCATGAGGCGTGATGGAGTCCATGCTGTATGAATTGGCCGCCCCAGGACGCAGCTGTCCACGGCCTACCCCCAGGTCAGGAGCCATAAGGACAGAGTACGGTAGGACAGCAGTTCACTGCCTTGCACAGAGACATTTGGATGAATGCTGGCTCCCCCAGCACCTAGTCAACACTGACTGGTATCTTATTATTTTTTCCACGCCAAATGCTCTATCTGCATCTCCGGCGGTAGTAACACCTACTAAGGCCTTCGATAATTTATGAGAGAAACCATGTTGTTCTCTTTGGTTTCCCTCTCTGGGAAGAAGAACAAGGTTCAAATGACTAATCTGCATGGAACACAAAATAATGATAACAATCCTAATTAACAATTTATATTAATAGAGCCTTTTTTCTCAGTAGCTGAACACATGGAAAATGCCGGCTTCTTTTGCAGAGGAGACCAGGGTTGGTGGCGGAAAGAACGGAGGAGAGGGGAGGTGCCCCTGCAGGGGGAGGACAGGGTTGCACTGGAGCAGCAGAGGGGGAGGCAGTGCGGCCATGACAGACCCGCCCACCCCTGGCCCGTCCAGGGGACACTTTTTGACTTCGCAGAAACAAGACAACGTGTAGATCAGGAAGGTGGCCCATTTTTTCAGAAGTCTGGTGGCCTTGTGGAAGCATGGCCTAATCTCCCAGGGTCAACTTTAAAGTACCAGTGATTTTCATTTGTTGCCCAGCGTGGGGCTGTGTGGACAAAACACAGTGAAGGGGATGGACACCTCTGCCTGTCTGCCCCGATGCAATGAGGGGGACGGTCACCACTGCCGATCCACTCCCCAACACAATGAGGGGGACGGTCACCACTGCCCCTCTGACCTCCGACACAATGAGGGGGACGGTCACCACTTCCCGTGCACCACCCGACGCAAGGAAGGGGATAGCCCCACTGCCCTTCCACTCCCCGACACAACAAGGCCCCACAGGTGAGGCACAAATGGCTCTCGGCACATCCTGCCTTGGAAACCAAAGCAATCGCACCTCCATGGCCCACAGGCCGAGAGCAGCTCGTGGATGTGCAGAGCCAGCCCTGGAACCTGGTGGCTGAGCTGTCCTTGCCCTGGAGTGGCGAGGGCAGGGGCGTGAGTGCTTCATTCTCTAGTTGGTGCCGCCATGTGCCCCACTGGTCGAATGACAACCTGCAAGTCTTGACGTTCTAGCAGTTAGAAGAAGGAGCCACCTGTTTAGGGCCTGACCCGAGGGTGTTTGGAAAATGCAGCCAGCGCCGTAACTAGCTGTCTCCACACAGACGTCACCCCGTGAGAACCACGTCATCCCTGTACCCGGCTTCTCCAAGGGCTGTTGGCATGAGATTGGGTGGTGTGGACCACATCGTGTCTCAGGGGGCCCCGTAAGCTGTTCCAAAGGACATCCCGGGACACTGTCCTGCAGACCTTCCCGAGAGATGTCTCCTTTCTCCCTCAGCTCCTGGCACATCTGCAGACCACCCACGGGCTCTCCTCCACGGGACTGGCCCGCCAGGCACCCACCATCCCCCGACTTTCCCTGGGCACTCCCCACAGCCACCCCGGGGCATAGTCTTTGTCTGCCCTGTCACCAGATGCTGGCAGGTGTGGGCTGGACCACCAGCCCCTTGGGTGGAGGGCTGGATCCCGGGACTTCCGACGTGGACGCTGCGAGGCTGCAGCTGGCCAGGTGGTGGCACTGCTGCCCTGAGGCATCTGTGCCCACTTCCACACTGGCTCCTCGAAGGAGCCCACCAGTCGGCCCCGCGTCCCTGGATGTCTTCCTCCTGCCCTCACTGCTCCACCTGTGGTGTGTGGCACCCACTGTCATTGTTAGGGCCTGGACGTGAGCCTGCAGCCATGCCCCACAGGGCTTCCCAGCTGCAAAATGCACCGTGTGCCACTGAGGACGGTCAGGGAGGTTTCTGTCGCCAGTTGGCCTCTCCCCACTGCAAGATAAAACCAGTGCCTACAATCCTTTCAGGGTCTCTGGGAAACTGTGATTTAAGACCATGTCAATGCGACTTATCTTCCTGGTTCTTGTGGAAATGAAGTTTTCAAACATGTAATTGTGCCAGGCTGTGGCCAGATTGCCAGGGAGTTCCATTTTCTCCAGCTCTAAAAAGCTGTATGTGACACTGTGTGCCAGTCTCCCACCAGCTTTCTCACTGTGAGCGACGCCCTTCTCTCCCTCCTGCTCTCCAAGAATGCCCATTGTGCCCACACTGGCTTCCAGTGGCCTAAAGCATGGCCTGTCCGTCCCACAGGCCCGGGAGTCCCACGGCCTGCACTGCTGTGAATAATGCAGCTTCTCTCCCATGGCCAGCTGAGAAGGTCCCGGTCTCTCCAGACCACAGCGCGAGGGCTTTGCTTCTCATGGTTACCATCTGTCACATCACACGTCTAAGCAGGAAGTCATTGCCGTGTGATCCGTCAGCATTAGTTTTTTCAGCTAAAATAGACTGTGAGGCCCCTGAAGACAAGCCTGAGATGTCTCCTTCCTTCTGTCATCCGTCCTACTAGGGAATTAGTACCACCAACAATGAGGGCAGAAAGAAATAGAACCTTATCATAGAAGATATCGTGGGTGACGAGAAAAGGGAAGAGATGTCAATGTTCAAAAATACATTGAAGCCTCCTATAACCTGAGCCTTGTGCGTAACCCACATAATAGCAGCCAGTGTTGAGAAGGTTCACAAACCCCTCCCTTCCGTAGCATGCACAAAACCCACCAGCCAAAGTAGGAATGACGCGTGGCTGTGCTTGAAGCCCCATGATTATAGCAAGTGGCACAAAGACCCTCAAATTCCAGAGCAGAGCCGAGGTCCAGCACCCACCCCAGCAGACACGGATAGAGTCACAGGAAGGTGCAGAGCCGAGGTCCAGCACCCACCCCAGCAGACACGGATAGAGTCACAGGAAGGTGCAGAGCCGAAGTCCAGCACCCGCCCTAGTTAGACACGGAGAGAGTCACAGGAAGGTGCAGAGCCGAGGTCCAGCACCCACCCCAGCAGACACGGAGAGAGTCACAGGAAGGTGCAGAGCCGAGGTCCAGCACCCACCTCAGCAGACACGGATAGAGTCACAGGAAGGTGCAGTGCCGAGGTCCAGCACCTGCCCCAGCAGACACGGATAGAGTCACAGGAAGGTGCAGAGCAGAGGTCCGGCACCCACCCCAGCAGACACGGATAGAGTCACAGGAAGGTGCAGAGCCGACGTCCAGCACCTGCCCCAGCAGACACGGATAGAGTCACAGGAAGGTGCAGAGCAGAGGTCCGGCACCCACCCCAGCAGACATGGATAGAGTCAACTCCAGTATGGGTATGGCTGCCTAGTAGAATTGGTGACCAGATACAGGACCATGGCCATGAGCCACAGGACCTCCTTGTCCCTCCTCCAGTGAGGGAATGAGCCGAACACAACTTCTCTCAACCCACCCCACACTTTAGTTGGGTGGAGCAGGGAGAGGAGGGAGTCTGGGGATCCGTGTTGAGGACAGCAGAAAAGGGTCTGACATACATTTACTTGTGATTATGAGACCAAAGAGCTTCAAAATCTATTTTTGATAAATTTTAAAACATTGCCTCAGGAAGTAAAAGACCAACATATGTGCCTCAGAGAGTTACTCTCTATAGCTGCCTTCATTTCTTCTTTTTTTTTAATTCACAAGGAATTGTGTAGATCCATTAAAAGTATTCAAACAGGCCAGGCATGGTGGCTCACACCTGTCATCCCAGCACTTTGGGAGGCCAAGGCAGGCAGATCACTTGAGGTCAGGAGTTTGAGACCAGCCTGACCAACATGGCGAAACGCTGTCTTCACTAAAGATACAAAAAACAGCTGGGCGTGGTGGTGCGCACCTGTTGTCCCAGCTACTCAGGAGGCTGAGCCAGGAGAATCACTTGAACCCGGGAGGTGGGGGTTGCAGTGAGCCAAGATGTCAGCACTGCACTCCAACCTGGGCAACAGAGCAAGACTCTGTCTCAAAAAATAAATTAATTAATTAATATTCAAACTAAAACCCACCATCATAAACTACTCCAATAAGAAAATAACAGAAGAATTCAAAACAGTTCCGTCATCTGCCTGCATTTGAACAGAGAAGAAGCTTGATTATCATTGGTTTCCTTATATCTTTGTACCAGAAAGAGGTACAGATACCATACATTAAAGTTCAAGTAAAGGAACAATTGTTGGCCTGTTTGTTTGTGGAGGTGTCACGTGAATTGCATTTTTAAAATGCCATTGCAGTTGAGTCTTCTTCTCTTTCTTTTTCTTTTTCTGAGACAGGTCTCACTCAGTCACCCAAGCTAAAGTGCAGTGGCAGGATCATAGCTTACCACAACCTTGAGCTTCTGAACTCAAGTGATCCTCTGGCCTCAGCCTTCCAAGCAACTGGAAGGAAGGATAGAAATGAAAGATGCTGTGCAGATGCTACTACACTCAGAGCTACCTGAGCTATAGA
Source organism: Theropithecus gelada (assembly GCF_003255815.1). NCBI lineage: Eukaryota > Metazoa > Chordata > Mammalia > Primates > Cercopithecidae > Theropithecus > Theropithecus gelada. The sequence continues at coordinate 71,259,904 of NC_037686.1, forward strand.
GGCCATGAGATGTGATTCTCTCCGCCTTGGAGAGCTCAGAGGGCTTATGTCCCCTGCACAAGGTCTCAGGCCAGTGACTCAGGTCGGATCCTCGCCCAGGCATTCTGCACATGAGCGTGATCGTGTGCTTAGCATCGGGACTGGACACGTTTAGGTGCTTGGATGGGAAGTAAAGCCTGAGGGAGATCTGCCACACGTGACAGGCCTGTAAAGCAGAAAAGAGAGGCAACATCCAGAATGTTCTGTGGGCTTCACGGGGTCAGACTAAGAACCTCCAAGTCATTCTGCAGCTAATGAGGAACCACAGGCCAATTCAGAGCCAGAGCAGCTGTGACCGGCCCTGTTTTTCAAGACAGAGCTGGCAGGCACATCAGGGGCACCACGTAGAGAAAGGGGCAGCCGGCAGTCAGGGAGAGCGTGGCCCTGATGGAGGCCCGGTGGGAAGTGCCCACCCCGCCTATGACCAGAGATTGAGAAAAATAAGAACTGGGAAAAACACATACCCAAACTTCTTTCTTTTCTTCTTATGTCTAGAATCTAGTCTGCAGTAACTTTAGGATTTTATGTTAAGGTGCTCAACGAAAAGTAGTTAACACCCCAAGATAATTTCACTAGGAAAGTCTGAGGATGCTGTTCTGTCCACCAAGCAAACTCCTAACCTCGGCTGGGCTGGGCAGACCCCTGCCTTGGTCAGTCTCTTTTTCAGATCATCACCAGGCAGGCTGTAGAGTGTTCAAAGTAAAGATGTTATTTTCCCCGGATTATTTAACATAAGATTTCTCAAAGTATAAGATATACAACTATCCCCTGATATTTTTTTTTTCTTTTTGGTCTAGGAAATCCAATTTTCAATATGAGGTCAGGATTATAAACAAATCCTTCTGATGCTTCCTTCTCTTTGTTACCCCGCTCTCCGTTTCGTTGCTTACTTAGGAAGAAATGCAGAAGGAAAGATGACAAGAAAGAAACTGTCTGGAGTTCACTTCAAGAGACTCAGTGTCTTTATTTTTGAAAACTGTCAGAATCCAGGGAAGAAGCTGTGAAGTTGCCTGAATATGAACCGCAGTTTTGACCCCGGGCAACTTTTCAGAGGATAAGTACCTGGGAGGCTGAATAAAATGAGTAACAATTTTCGAAGGCTAAATAGAGAGGGATCTGTATGCCAACAACACAGACACAGGAAATTTCTGACGGATCCTGGACCGCCCTCTGGGAGTGAGGGGTACCCCGCACTCAGGTCCCCCATCCCCCTAAACGTCCACCCTCAGGGGACCTCCGCACACACTGGCCACTGCTTCTCTCCTGGACACAAAAGGCCGCTGTCCGGATGCCAGGAGGGTTGGGGGTGTCAGCAGCCTCAGAGGTGGACACAGCTTCAGGGGCAGCAGGACACTCAGGGAAGAAAGAAATATGTGAACTCTCATGGACTCTCTGCAATAGGAGAGTGCGGAGGTGACGGGCTCCCATAGCAGGGTGTGGCCCCCAGCCCCGCTCAGCTGCCTCCACCAGGGGTGTTCACTGGCCCCCATTCTCACACCCCAGCAGATCATCCCAGATGTACTCACATCCCAGCCGAACAGTGCTGTGTGCTCTTGAGAATAGCTGTCCTGCAACAGGATGGATACTGAACACTAGCATTGGAATCTTAGTTTATCAAAGTACTTCATTAAATTTGCCCCAAAATTCTAGAGTTTCAGCTCTAAATAAAATTAACAATTTTTATTTAAATATTTAATATCTGTTATCTGAATTGTACATTTTAATTTTAGTCATTTTTAAATATTTTATGAGACAAATAACTTTGAAGCATTGTTGAATTTTTTTTATTTTTAACATTTATGTTTTCGATAAAAACTATATTAAAATTTCTTATACCGGCCGGGAGCAGTGGCTTACACCTGTGATCCCAGCACTTTGGGGGGCCGAAGCAGGTGGATCACAAGCTCAAGAGATCAAGACCATCCTGGACAACATGGTGAAACCCCATCTCTACTAAAAATACAAAAATTACCTGGACGTGGTGGCATGCAACTGTAGTCCCAGCTACTCAGGAGGCTGAGGCAGGAGAATGGCTTGAACCCAGGAGATGGAGATTGCAGTGAGCCGAGATTATGCCACTGCACTCCAGCCTGGTGACAGAGCGAGACTCTGTCCAAAAAAGAAAAAAAGAAAAGAAAAAAAATTCTTATGCCTTGGATACAATAATATTTTACTTGTCAGTCCTTTAAATCAGGTGTTGCAAAACATTTTTTCTAAAAGGCCGAGGCCTGGTGACCATGGCCTCTGCCACAGCCATTGACTCTGCAGAGTGGGGAGGAGGCAGCCATAGATGATACATCACAAAATGGGAATGGCCATTTTCCAATAAAACTTTATTTACAAAACAGGTATCTAGTCCAAGAGCGGCTGACCCTGAGTCCATCATTACTCAATAGAAGATAACTTATGTGACAACTTTGATTGTAATAAAATAAGTAATTTCATTGAAATAAAGGCCTAACAAATACATTTTACATATTAAATAGAAAATGATTAATGGATTGTCATATGTTTGTGTTATTATTGACCCAAAACTCACGGCCCTAGTAACGAAACTTCCAGATGTGCTCCACTGTGATCAACTTGAGCCGCTTTGAAACGTGCTGTTTCAGGCCTGTATTTTTACATTTATTTTTCTATTTCATCATCATGAAGGTCCACAGCTCAAGGCAGGAAAACAGGAGCATGAGACAAACCCGCAGCATTTAGCTGGGTCAGTATAGTGTTTGGCAGAAGCTGTGTGGGCTTCCATGTGCTCTGTGATCCCGCCCTCCGACTGTGAGGGCTGCGCCTGTACAAAGGTTCCAAATGCACTGTTTCCTGGGGCCACACTGAATAAATTAAAAGGAAGTCCACATGAGAAGTGAAACATTCTTCCCAGGGCACTGGACTTCTCTCTCTCTGGTTTGGGGTCCCCTGCCTCCTCCGGTACGATGTTTTTCCAAAACTAGATCAAGAAGACCCAGCGCGGGATGAGCACTCTGCAAGGCTGTTTCCGGGTGCGTCTCACCGCATGAGGCTGTTTCCGTGTGTGTGTCACCGCATCACAGAAGGATGAGCACTCGGCGAGGCTGTTTCCGGGTGTGTCTCACTGCATCACAGAGACCGCCAAACAGGTGTTACGGGGAGGGCATGTGACTGGGAAATGAAACGTAGTTTGCTTTTGACGAAGCCAAAGTCAGAAAATTAATTTTTCAATGTATATTTCCTCTCTTAAGTCAGTCTTTGCCAATGAAATGTTGAGATAACTAGTAAATTCTCCCTTAAAACATTTCCCCCTCATGATGTGTACAACTGGCTGAAAGTGGATTCAAGATGTTTAGACAAATGGGAAAAAGTATGTTTTTACCAGGATAATTCAAACCTCGACCTCGCCCACTCCCTGGTTATTCTTGAATTCACACATGCGCAGTATTTTCAGCACACTTTTGAATGAGGAAACCTGGAAATAGGAAAAGTGGCTTTTTAAGTAAATATTTAAATACTTTCGTTAATGCAGAAGAATCAGATAAACTAATTCAGGCTTCAAAATAGTTTTCCTGGAATTATTCAATTTAACTCCTTTATAAAGTTAAATCAAATAATTGATAAATCTACTTTTTTTTAAGTAGACACCTTCCATCAGAGCTTTTATGGGAACTCTACATATAACATTTTAGAAGGTGAATTTCTAGATTTATCCAAACCCAATTTAGATTTACAAAAATTACCCAAAAAAAAAGTTATTCTTTCCTTGGTGAAACCTTAAAGCTAGCATCCCAAAATAATTTTAAGAGCAGGAATTTTTTAAAAAACAATCTCTGTCTTAAATAATGTTTCCTACAAGCAAATCCTGAGAGGGGGATGTGGGAACACACGCTTTAGGAAAGAACTGAGAAGAAACCCCTTCGAGGACGGGGCGTGCAGGAGAGGAAGGGGGGGTCCTGGAGAACTGGGTCTCAGGACAAGTCCAGCCCAGAGCACAAAGCCAAAGTGCTTTTGCAGCTCGGACCCTGCTCTGAAGTGCCCTATGGTCAGTACTGGCCATTGTCTGGGCTGTGGGAAAAGAGGGCCTCCTTCTGCAGGGCAGGTGCCCTCGCTGGCCAAGGGCAGGCACCAGAGAGCAAAGGCAGCCAAGGGCTTCCTCAAGGATAAAACGCAGGCATCTGATGGAAGGAGAAATGAGAACTGGGTAGGAGACCGAGGCGGACATTGAACAGCGAAGTAGCAGGGTAGCAGCAGGGTCACGCACGGAGCATCCTAGGATTCTGAGAGGACACAGCTTGCGGAGGGGGAAGAGAAGGTGTTGAGTAGGTGAGCAAGGCTGGGACCTGATGGGGGGCACCCTTGGGCCTGGTGCAGGGTGGGAGGTGGCACAGCAGGACTCACACTCGGGGTGGAAGAGCTAAGCACTGAGCACATATGGAAGCCCCCCGACCCTCTCATAAGATGGGAATATCAGAAAAGACACACAGGAGAGGAAGAGGAGGGGCTGCTGTTAACTGTTTAAAGTCACTTACAATTATTCATCACACACTATGAATTGTTTCAAAAGTCAAAATTCAGTTCGATTCCAAGCCATAAGGAATAGGAAAATTGTTTACGTACAAGAGAATATTACCCGAGTCCAAACTGGAATTCAAAGTTGCCTTTTTGCAAAAACGATGAACAAGTTTCCCCCTAAAACATTAAACCTTCAGCATTTAGAAACGTGGGGTGGAGAGCAAGAGGGGGCCCATGGGGCTGCCATGGTTTGAACGTTTATGTCCCTCCAAAATCCATGTTGCAAGGGAATTCCCAAAGCAACACTGTTAAGAGGTGGGGTCCAGGAAGTGATGAGGCCCTGAAGTCTTGTGGCTGGAAGGAAGCAACTGGGCTTTTCCCTCCCTCCCATCCATCTCCCATCCTTCCCCTACCCCTACCCTATCTGCCCTCCCACCCCTCCCCCATCCACCCTCCCACCCCTCCCCCCATTCCCCCTCCCATCCCTCTCCCATCCACCCCCATTCCCCCATCCACCCCATCCATCCCCCTATCTGCCTCCATCCCTCCCCACTCCACCCCATCCCTCCCCACTATCTGCCCTCTCACCCCTCCCCCATCCACCCTCCCACCTCTCCCCTTATCCACCCTCCCATTCTTCCCCCATCCACCCTCCCAATCCTCCCCCATCTGCCCTCCCCATCCACCCTTCCATCTCTCCCCCCATCCACCCTCCCATACCACCCGCATACTCCCTCCCATCCCTCCCCAATCCACCCTTCCATCCATCCCACCACATGAGGACAGGTTCTCATCCCCTCAGCGGGGTCCAGCAAGAGGCACCATCTTGACGTAGAGACCAAGTTCTCACCAACACCAAGTCTGCCAGCACTTGGATCTTGGCTTCCCAGCCCCCAGAACTGTGAGAGATAAGTTGCTGTTCTTTATAAATGACCCAGTCTCTGGTGTTTTGTTGCAGCAGCACAAATAGGCAGACAGAGAGAGGAGGCATGAGCTGCTTCTCCCAGGCCCGGGGCTGGCATCCTCAATGGAGCTCTATGCTGTGGCCCGTTGGGGAAGGGTCATTTTCAGGGAATCCCTGGTGAGGTTTGCATGGAGCTAGCTTTAATCAGATGAAAATGACCAGCTCTTTCCAAATTTCCTACAGCAAGGCCTACTCATGACACTCAGCTTCAGCCAGCTCTCCTGTCTCTTCAATGCCATGAGGCCACATAAGACCCCCAAATGCAAAGCAAGAGCGTGGTCTGATTCAGACTCAGACTCCCCCGAACATGTGGAGATACAGGAAGGAGATGGATTGGAGATGTGTTTCATGTGAAAAATCAAAGATTTAATTAAGCTCAAACGGAAAGGAGAAAATTCAAAGGGAAGCCAAAGCTCTTTCCCCCATTAGAGCCTAAGTCCTCGGCTGGGCACAGTGGCCTGTGCTTGCTGTAATCCCAACACGTCGGGAGGCCAAGATGGGAGGATAACTTGAGGACAGGAGTTTGAGATGACCCTGGGCAACATAGCGAGACGCTATCTCTGCAAAAAATAAAAAACGTAGCTGGACACAGTGGGGGGCACCTGTGATTCCGGTTACTTGGGAAGCTGAGGCAGGAGGATCTCTCAAGCCCAGGGGTTTGAGGCTGCAGTGAGCTGTGATCACACCACTGTACTCCATCCTGAGCAACAGAATAAGACCCTGTCTTGAAAAACAAAACAAAAACCTGACTCCTCTTAGGAAACGATACCCTTTCTACACTAGATTTTTTTTTTTAACAATCTTGTAACCATTTGCTCTCATGATTTTTGCTCTGTGACTTTATTCCCAAATTATTCTGCAAAATCCTCTGTGATACTCAAATCATGAAACAGCTACATAAAAACGATTATCCCAAGGCATGATTTTTTATCAAAAGATTTGGAGCACGCAGAGTCCCTGACATTAAGCTGCTCCCAGCATTGAAGAGCCCTCCTGATCTCGAGCAATAAAAGCATTTTTGTTAAAGTTTTTTTGCACTTTGAATGTCTTGCCTTTTGTTGATTGAAGCCATATTTCTGGTGTCATTTTAATAGTTTCTGTGTGCATTTTCATTATCTATTAAACTTGTAGTTTGATTATAGGTATAATGAATAATTTTTCTGTCATTTACATTCTAAAAGAAGTGCATTCATGAAATAGCATGCAATCTGACTTCACCATAAATTCTCTTCTTCGACATTCATTTGGTCAGATTCACAAAGGCTTAATGTCAGATTATTATTTCTGGCATTCACTCATCAGCACCTCCCCAAAATGCCCTACCTTAAGATGTGATTCTCTGATACTCATACCAGAAATAATTATCATGACATCTGCTGGCTGATGGAGGCTTTTCATTTTGTTCTTCCGCAACACGTTTAGTCAAATGCGGGCACCAATTGCAAGATCACAGAAGCTGTATTTTTTGCTACAATGGGAGCATACACTCTCACTCAACAGTACTAAAGATTTAGTAGATGAAAAGGTGAGACTTACAAGGTCCACTTCAACATACAGGGCTGAGCTATACAGCTGCCCTTCCACGCACCCCCAAGATTTCAACCTATTGTGTGAGAGGTTCACTGTGGCCTAAAGTGAAGTTACATTAAATGACTGCATAAAATAAAGTATCTACCAAATACCTTTTCTTTCTGGATGAAATTCTTTATCTGCAAGGCCGGACTCAGCGTGCTCGGGGGGATGAGTATGTCTACATGAACGGTGAGCCTCCAGAAACGCAGCTTCTGCATGGATTTTATCTTTTCCACTTCGTCTTTGAATCTGAATGAACTGATGGGTGATCATTTGGAGGCAGAGTGCAAGATTCCACTCATTCTTCACTTCTCTCTCCTGAAATAATGGCCACCCACCCATGCACATGCGATATAAAATACAAAATAATAAGTATCAGTAGTAAAGAAAAATATTAACTTTTCTTAAATACTAGCTTTTCTTGTATATTTTTCCTAAAAATGCAAACGTCTCTTTATAGCTTATGTAAAAGTCCCAGGAAATGTTAAGCAAAGTTTGAAGGGGAGGATCTTTTTTTCCTACCAAACACCGCCCCCTCCCCACCTCCATCCCTCCTTCCCCACCCACCGCACCCACCCACAGAAAGTGCCTTGGTCGCCTGGAGCCTGGGGCAGAGTTTAAAGGAGCGATGAAAGTTCCCTGTACCCAGAGGGAAAAAGAGCTCCCCTACACCCCAGGAGGTTCAAAGATCCTCCCGAGGAAACTCAGCCTGGAATACTCACCCTGAAGGTTATGGGCGGGCGAGGAAGGCCCTGTCCTTCCAAACCCACTGTGGCTGGAACGGTGGGAAGAGCTGTGTTCTCCTCTCAGAAGGCGGCGTGGTGCTGCCCACTGCTGTGGTCCGTTTATCAGCCCTGGAATTGGACATTAATTAGCACTTTATTTGCTGTTGTGCTCCTTTTTCTGCAAATATTTCCTCTGGGGCCACAGCAGCCATTTCCTGCCCTTTCATCTTTCCCCACTCGTAATTGAACCCTGGGCCTCCTCACCTGGCGATGCCGAATAGCCGGGCGGGGGAGGGAGCTTGAAGGGAGGCCCGTCTTCTCTCTGATCACAGCAAGAGTGAAACCTGCGCAAGGGGGCTCCTGGATAAAAGGAATAAAGTTGAGATGTGACAAACTGAATTCCGCACGCTGCATGTTTTTAAGCAGGGGAAGGTTAGGAGCTTGGCGTTTTCAGTTTGGGAGGCGTGCACACTGGCAGCTGTGCAGTGGCAGTAAATGGAAACAGTGAACAACACAAATGATGTGGCCACTGTGTCCCAGGCCCACTCCCCACGCCCCGTCCACACTCAGGCAGCCTGGCCTCAGTTGTTTCCGAGAGGAGACTCAGGCTGAATGTGTTCAGGGTGTCCTGAGAGACGCCTCGGTTCTCGGGGTGGTGGCAGCTGGCTTTTTGGACCCAGGAAGTTGAACCCAAAGTTACACTGGCCTCGAAATGAAGGAATAAATAGCTCATTAGGAAGCGCACAGAGTCACGGCAACCACGCAACTGTCAAACACAGTGGGAGCGGACCCACTCCACAGATGCACGCCCGTCACGTGGGCTTCCGGGCTTGCAGGAGGAGGGTCACAGATAAATGCTGTGTCCGTGGTCCATGAAGGCACGTGGTCCTGTGTCATACCGGGAGCTCTGAGGGTCCTCATGCATCCTCTGGAAAACAGAAAACAAAAGACAAAGGCACTGAGGTCATGGCGACCCGGTTTGATAGCACACCCTCAAGTTGTATCCAAGAGTGTTCACACAGGTAAACACCCCAATGTTCATTCCAGTTCACATAATTTATTAAACCAGCTATGAAAAATGCCAGCAGATGGAACCCCCTTGTCATTCTGAAGACGTCCAATTCAGGTATGAGGAGAGCACCAGAAATAGAACAGAATGTGTTTCTTGCTTCGTCTCTCAAGCATTTCCCTCCCAAACACAAAACGTAGAGGGGATTCAGGGAGGCAACTCGGCCAATCATTTCGTTTAAACATGAAAGGTTGCAAGAGCCACCGCTCACCAGCGAGGAGAAAGTTCTCGTCAATCATATTAACCACTATTATTTTAATGCGGAAAGTTTCATAGTGAATACGAGTTTAGGCGGTGCCTCTTTATCTCCTTAGATCTGAAAATAGTTAGGAAACTCCAGTAAAGGTTTATTTTTCTTTTGATCTTAGTCTTAGGAAATAAACCATATGTAAGGCCATTCCCGTCTGAGGGTTCACGAATTTCCTCATCTAAAATACAATTCTGCCAGGGGAAGGCTGCATGAATTATTATATCAATGTAAAAGTAGTAAACACTTTTGTGCTGCGGTTTGCGTGTTTGGCCCCTTCCACCACCCACTTGTGAGACGCTGCCCCCCACTCTCGGGAAAGCACCCCCACTTCTCTGTCAGCACAGCAAACTTCTCTGGAGAAGCCTGAGTGCACACGTGGAGCTGCTGCCCCCAGCTTCTCCGCGGTGGGTCTGTTCGAGCCCCATCTGCTCCCTTAGGCTGGGTGCTGCAGCCCCCACCAGCCCCTGAGGTCCTGCTGTGGGTCACCTCTCAGGATGGATGCTGTCACACCAGAGTCCATGCCCCGTGCTACAGACAGAGCCGTGTTCCCCAAAGAGATGCATGGACGTCCTACCCACGGTGCCGGGGATGTGACTGTTTGGAAACAGGGCCATCAAATGCCATCAGTGAGTTAAGACGAGGCCACAGTGGAACGTCAGGTGAGTGGCGACTTCATGACATGAGGGAAACGTGGGCGCAGACACGGACACCACGGGAAGACGCGGAGGCAGGGCTAGACTGAGGCTCTCGCAAGCCCCGGAGCCGAAGGACCAGAGCTGGGGGAGGCAGGGAAGGGTCCTCCCTGGAGCCTCCAGAAGGAGAACGGTGAAGTTAAATGTCTGTGGTTTAGACCATCTGGTCCGCGGTGCTGGGCACAGCAGCCCCAGGCTCCTCATGCCCCGCCCCAGGCACTGGTGCTCCTCTTGGGCCTCCTCTGGGAGCTGCATCCGGGCAGGGTCTGTGCAAAGGTGCCACGGGACCACTCCCCGTCCATAGTCACATTGTCTCCAGCGACACATGCATTTGTGTCTGGATGTCTCTGTTCAGCCTCAGTCCCAGCTCCTCACGAGGCTCGGGGGAGCCTCTGGTAGTTAATGCTACATCCAGCGCAGAAGAGCCTCTGCCAGGACGCAAACACATGGAGTGACACGCTGTGGCCCAGCTCTCCAGCTTCCTAGGAGCTCACGCAGCTAGCGCTCTCCAGCCCTCATGCACGTGGACCCTGGTGGGACAGGCCTTTCTGTGCCGCTGTTCCACCACCTAGGCTCAAACCACAGCCCCCACGCCCCTCCCAGGAATCCCCGCCATGGGGTCAGCTCCTGAGGGCCCCGTTTGTGTCTGTCCACCCCTCAGCAGAAAGTCAGGGCACACTGGTAAACAATTGCCAAACTGAACCACAGCCCCTCAGAAGTAAGCAGATCAAAGTTGTATTACCTTTGATGAGGAAATGAGGTTTAAGATATCACATGGTTTACAGTTAAGACCCTGTAGGGAGGAGCTCTATTCTTACACAACTTTGTGTCCTGACTTTGTACATTCCCTGGGTGACAACCAGCAAGGGGGGCGTTAAGGAATGGTGCTGAGCACCAGCTCGCTCACCTCCCTCCCCTAAGAGCCTGGGAAAATGCACCATGAAAATTACCTGGAACCACAGAAGAGACTCGAGTTCCCTCCCATCAAAGAGCCTCCATTCTTTTTTTTTTTTCTTTTTCTTTTATTTTTTTAAGATGCAATCTCGCTCTGTCACCCAAGCTGGAGTGCAGTGGCACGATCTCAGCTCACTGCAACCTCCGCCTCCAGGGTTCGAGCGATTCTCCTGCCTCAGCCTCCTGAGTAGCTGGGATTGTAGGTGCATGCCACCACGCCCAGCTAATTTTTGCATTTTTAGTAGAGACGGGGTTTCACCATGTTGGTCAGGCTAGTCTCGTGATCCGCCCGCCTCAGCCTCCCAAAGTGTTGGGATTACAGGTGTGAGCCACCACGCCCGGCCAAAGACCCTCCATTCTAAGACAAGCAACATTTACAGGGATTCACGCAAACTGAGATGCTTCAGTGAAAACATGACTGCTCATGCTCCATGTCATTTTATGGCGTTGTTCTTCCCCCGAGTGGATGGAGTTCCTCCTATGGCAGAACCCTTACTTCCCGACACACCTTCCTCTCTGAGAGCAGGAAGGAAAACCCATTGTTCACCTCCAGCCCTTTTCCATTTTCCTTATCTCAAGGTTTTGTGGGAGGTTGGAGTTTTTCTTTTTTCAGGATGGGGGACGAGGGGGTGCACCACTCAGACCAGGAAAACACGGAGACACCTGCCTGGGTTTGCAGAGCCATCTTACAAGACCTGAGTGTTCCCCAAAAATCAAAAGTCTGTGCCATTACAGGCTGTAAACTCACTGTGAGCAAACTCACTTCACCACCACATTCCACCCGCTGCTGCCCACCTCAGGGCCTTGATGCGGTGCTCCTGGTGACCAAGAACACAGATCTGGCCAGGTCAGCTCCCGTTAGAGGAGGCCAGGACGCCCTGGAGAACACTCTCTTGGGAATACAGGGAGGGAGCAAGGGCAGGGCCCCCGGCACGCCCCGATGGTGCCGAGAGTGTCCCACACTTTCCAGGAGATGTGCACCCACGACAACACGGTACAGAAGGCACCTCCTGGAGGCCCAGCCAAGCTCCGCTCCAAGAACTAGTTTGGCAAACTAGACCACTCACCCTCCTTCCAAAGAGGGAAGTAAGGAACCCAAGAAGGACCGCGATTTGCCTGGGCTCTTGGGGCGAAGGTGTGATTCAGCACAAGGCCCTTAGGAGCCCGTGGCCCCTGCTCTCCCACCCTTCCTCTGTTTCTACACTAACTTCTTTTTTCTTTCTCTACAGAATGCAAACGGTAGCAGATAGAAGGGCTTGGGATGCGGTGCCATGGAAGGGAAAGATGGGAATTTAAATCCAGGCCATCTGGAGCTGGTCCTGTTTCAGCCCCTGGTAAAGACGGATCACTTCCTTTCCTGAGCCTCCATTTATTTATCTTAAGTACAGACAGTGCTTGAGTCACAGATGTCCTGAACGTTCGAGCTCGAAGGAGCCTCGGCCATTGCGTGTCCCACCCGCCCACCGTTCACTCAGGAAGCCAAAGCCCAGAGGAGTGATGTCTCAAAGTTCACAGAACACGGCCTAGAATTCAGGGATGCAGAGCACCTGCTTGGTAACTTATCCCCTGTGTGGTGATGCTTCTGATCCCACCGCAATGCTGGGCTTCTCCAAGACAGATTCCAATCCCACCGCAATGCTGGGCTTCTCCAGGGCTGGAGCAGAGCACATGCTGAATGAGATGTATTTGGCATCTTTGTGACCTACCGGACTCCTCACGAGATGAGTGAAGCATATTGATCCACGCATCTGATGGAATTTTCGGCACTGCTCTGCTGTATCCTCACCTGTGTCTTCACCATGATGGAACCCTGGACCCACATCCTACCTTCTTCAGTAAGAGGAGCTGCCGCAGCCGGAGGCAGCCACACGAGCAACGGATTCGCTGAGCCCACCTCACACCCGCAGGACCCCTTCCCGGGGCGCAGCCTCTGCAGTCGGCTCCCAGTCTCCTGCGCACACTGTCTATTTAACCCCAAGAAAAGAGATAAGGAACATCGCAGTAAACAGAGGCCATCGCTGCAGCTCCTCTGCCCTCTGCTGAAAGTCCCTTGGCACCCAGCAGAGTTGCCAGGTCCACCTCTCCACCTTCCATTCCTTGGGTGTCCCTGGCAGGTTAGAGGTTAAAACAGACAGAGCAGCTGGGGTGGGCAGGGTTCCTTTGCTGATAGGAAAGTGCCACCAATACCATAGTCAGAGGCCCAGGGAAACATCCCCCAAGGACAGGCTTGCCTGGGAGGGACCAAGTGGCCAAGGGCAGCACGCCCCAGCGGGAACGGTGGACCCCAACCGGGTTTGATTGGGGCTGGTGATTCCTCTACCCCTGGGGCAGCCACGCTGTGAAGAGAGGGGAGGCTGTGTCCACATGGAGGTGCAGGTGCTCCTACTCGGAGGAGGAAACACGCTTCAGTGTGGGCCGTGGGGAACTTTGTTCAAAACAGTTCACAGCTTTCTTGTGTTTTTAATAATCTTTCAAATGTTTTAAGTCCAAGGTCTGGAGCTGTGGACAGCCTGTCGAATGTGCTTTGCACGCCCACCCAGTTGTGAAGAGACCCCCACGCCATTGACCGAGCCAGGCCAAGGCCTTTTGTTCTCTCTGCAGCGGGTTCACCAGGGGCACGGAGGCCTCGGGACCCTCCCTCAGGTCTGTGGTGACCTCTCAGGACCCTCCCCCCAGATCTGCAGTAACTTCCCAGAACCCAGCCCCCAGGGTCTGTAGTAACCTCGTAAGTCCTCCCCCAGGGTCTGCCATAACCTCTCGGGCGCCTCCCCCAGGTCTGCAGTGACCTCTCGGGACCCTCCCCTAGGTCTGCAGTGACCTCTCGGGACCCTCCCACAGGTCTGTGGTAACCTCAAGAAAGGCTTTCCTTGTGTGTCTCACCTCCGCTCCCCAGAGCTGCCACAACAAACCACGGTGTGTGCTGGAGCGAAAGCACCCAAGAGAAGCCAGGCTTCCAGCGCCCACACAGCACTGCCCGGTTCACTTTCAGGACAGCATCCGATAAATCATGAGATCTTCAGCTCTTACTGTACAATCATAGGCTTCGCGTTAGATGACCTTGCCCAACCGCAGGCTAACAGGAGTGTTCTGAGCATGTTTAAGGCAGGCTGGACTGAGCCATGATGCTCGGAAGATTCAGTGTATTAAATGCTTTTTTGACTTACTGATTTTTCAACCTACGGTGGGTTCCTCAGAACTTAATCCCATGGTAAGTCGAGGGGACTCTGCACCCAAACTGGGTGGCTTAAAACAACAGAAACAAATTCTCACACAGTTCTGAAACCCACAAGCCCCATATCAAGGTGTCGCGGGCCCTGCTCCCTCTGGGGCTCCAGGGAAGGATCCTTCCCGCCTCCTCCATCTTCCGCTGACCCCAGGCATTCCTTGGCTGCGGCTGCCTCTCTCGGTCCCTGGGTCTCTGTCCTCATCCTCACAGAGCCCTCCCTGTGCCTGCACCCGATCCTTTGCTTATGAGAACACTGGTCCTTAGATGTGGGGCCCACCCTAAGTCTAGGCCTCTCCTTTGCTTATGAGAACACTGGTCCTTAGATGCGGGACCCACCCTAAATCTAGGATGGTGTCTTGAAATTCTTAACTCATTAAATCCCCCAAAACCTTGTTTTCTAATCAAGTCATATTCTCAAGTTACAGGTAGACCTGAATTTGGAGGGGATACTGTTAAACCGTCACAGGACTTACGGAAGATTCTGCGTTCTGAATGCAGAGAGCTGCGCTCTGAGCTAATGTTCTTTCTCCCCACACCTAACTAGGAAGAGCATTTACCACTTGGTAATTATCTGCCGGTTTCCAGGAACAGTGCTAAGCCGTTAGGTCTGTCATCTCATTTAATCCTCATGATAACCCCAAAAGGAGCCATCATTGCCCCTTTCATAGAGCAGAAAACTGAGGTTTAGAAAAGTTAAGTTACGGGTAAGTGGCAGAACAGGAATTTTAACTGGGCCTTAACCTCTGCAGCGGACAGCCTCTCTTAGAATAGAAACGAAGGAGACCCCCTGAAGAAGACCTAAGGGCTGAAAAGACATCACCAGTCACAAGAGATCCAGCGCCTTCGGGGTCCCCAGGAGGATGTGTTCCCGTCTGCAGTGGGCTAGACCCTGGCAATGGCCGAGGAGGGCCCATGGAGCCCCAGCCTGTGAAACTACTTCCTGGCCTTGTGTTTGAGATGACGGCTGCCTGATATGGCTAATGAATTTTACAATCGAAAGCTAAAGTGAATTAGCTGTAGCAGATGTTTTTACTCTGGGAACTACCAGACCTT
Organism: Theropithecus gelada; assembly: GCF_003255815.1. Classification (NCBI taxonomy): domain Eukaryota; kingdom Metazoa; phylum Chordata; class Mammalia; order Primates; family Cercopithecidae; genus Theropithecus; species Theropithecus gelada. The sequence continues at coordinate 71,274,930 of NC_037686.1, forward strand.
TCTGGCCATTCATTTATCCTTCAAGGGGATAAAACTTTCCCCCTCTATTATGTGTTGTCATTGGAGCATTGCACAACTTTATCAAACTTTTTATTCTGGAAACTGAATTAATTTTCTGCAAGGGGTTTTTTGTGTGGCTCTTTAATCACATTTACTGGGGAACATGTGTACGGAGGGCTGGAGAGCCGATTACGGCTTCCAGAAAGGCCACTTTCAAAAGGAGATTGCCCTCGCTCCCAAGGCCTCTATCTGAAGGTCCCCGGGTTTTGTGAAGAGGAAAAAATTAATTACTATTTTAATAACGAAGCCAGGCCTGCTGAAAATCCTCTTAGAGAGTAGCCGGGTGATGTAATGGCTTGCAGGGGGGATATTGAAAGCGCTGGCCACACAGCCTGCCCTGGCCTCCCTATTCAGTCCCTGTAAGATGATACGGGCTGCCGGGTCACACATTAGGGAATTAAAAATATAATAATAACACTTGTTTCTTGGGAAGGGGAAAAGTTGTGATCCTGAGATAACGGGTTGGCAGAAATTCACTCTCAGGCCTCCATCTTTGCCGGACGCTGCAAGCAGAGGAACAGGAAATTGGGGCTCTTCTCTCTCCGCAGGTTGGCTCCACAAAGCCCCCAGATTCTGACGGCCGCCGACTGAGCACCCCCAAGACAGCAACGCACGAGCTCTCGCCAGTGCTGAGACCTGGGGGACTCGGGGGTGCAATGGGTGGCTCGTGGGCTCGCGTCTTTCCAGGACCCAGGAGGGAACTGGACTCGTATTCCCGTCTTTAATCCTCCACGCACATCATCTTTCTGGCTTCTAAAGGAAAAACTTGAGCTTCAGGATTTTTCTTTCTTTTAATGCTTTCTTTTCTTTCTTTTTTTTTTTTTTTTTTTTAAGACAGAGTCTCACTCTGTCACCCAGGCCGGAATGCAGTGGCATAATGTTGGTTCACTGCAACCTCTGCCTCCCGGGTTCAAACGATCCTCCCGCCTCAGCCTCCCGAGTAGCTGGGACTACAGGCGCCCGCCACCTCGCCCGGCTAATTTTTGTATTTTTAGTAGAGACGGGGTTTTACCATGTTGGCCAGGAAGGTCGCCATCTCTTGACTTCGTGATCCGCCCACCTCAGCCTCCCAAAGTGCTGGGATTACAGGCGTGAGTGTTTTGTTTTATTTTTCCTGAAAAGTGAACATTTTGCACCAGAATTCTAACTTGGGACATTGTTATTGCAATTGTTAATTCTGCACTGTCTTCTTCACCAGGCGGTGGCCATGTCAGCAAAGTGAGGGCAGGATCTCAGCCAGCGAGTGCCGTGGAACTCGGATCCGTGCGAGCTCCTGCCACACTCTCACCGATACAGATACGAATGCTAATGCTCGGGAAGCAGGTGCAGAGACCGTAAGGCAGAGTCTGTCGGTCACGCGAGGCAGCCTGCCCCCAGCCTGCCTCTCTGTTCTTTACTCAAATTCTCCATCTTTTGCTTTTTTTCTCCTTGCTGCCTTTCTGCTCGTCTCTTCTCCCTGCCTTTTCCCCTCCTGCCTCCGTCTTCAGAAAGCATGTCCCTGGCACCATGTTCAGTCTGCACTCAGGTTGGAGGCAGCTAAACCCCGGACCCTGAGAAACACACAGGACCAGGTACAGGACACGTGGAAGGTGGTGCCCAGCCAAGGAGGGTTCTAATTTTAGATCCATTCTACCTAAGGAAGAAAGGAACTGCTAAAGATCACTGCTCTGTGTGTGTGTGTGTGTGTGTGTGTGTGTGTGTGTGTAAAACCTGTAAAGGAAATATACATCTAACCAAAGAATCCGGAAAGAATCCCAGGGCTATAGTAAATGGCATATTGACGACTATTCTGCGAAATCACATGAAAGCAAACTATATAAATAAATGAGTGGGCAACATCTTGAAATGTTTTACAGGAAGTCAGAAATGGAGGTGTTCACTGCAGAGACCTATGAGTAACCGAGAAGGGCACCTGACATGGCTGAGAAGTGCAGATACTGATGTCATAAACATGCCGATTACTTTAAAGCAACAAACAGATGTGCATGTGAAGCATCCATAGCACCCCAGGCGAGGGTGGACGTCAGTCTGCACGGCTGTGGCCTTGGTCTGAGGGCGACATGCACGGCTTTTCTGTTCTCCATCCCGTCGGGAGCCCCAGTCGGCATTGGGATGCTCAGAGCTGTGGATGTGGCTGATTTGCACGCGGAACATGAGCACAGCGGCCTCGATTTCAGATGCAATCACCAGCAGCAAACACAGGAGCAGGGAATGAGATCATTAACGTGTGCAAAGCAGAGGGGACCTGGATGGAGCTGAGATGCCTCCAGTGCCAGCTTGCGAGCAGGAGGGGCTTCAGCTCCTCGTTAGGGACAGGAGAGGGTGGGCTCTTAGTGGGAAAGTGTCAAGGCTGGCCGGCAGCTCTGACGATGGCCTCCTTACAAGCGAACAAAACAAACCGCCCTCCCAGGCCTGAATCTCCACTTGTAACTTCAAAAGGATCCTGGTCTCCTTCCTGACCCGCATGGGTTAGAGCAGGTGTCCCCAGCACCCGGACCATGGACCAAAGCTGGGCCACACAGCGGGAGGAGAGCTGTGGTCAGGCGAGTGAGCAAAGCTTCATCTGTATTTACAGCTGCTCCCCATCCCTCCATCACTGCCTCCTGTCAGATCAGGGACGGCATCGGATTCTAACAGGAGCGCGAGTCCTGCTGTGACCTGCACATGGGAGGGATCCAGGCTGCACCCTCCTCATGAGAATCTAATGCCTGATGATCTGTCACTGCCTCCCATCACCCCCAGATGGGACCGTCCAGGGGCAGGGAAGCGAGCTCAGGACTCCCACTGATTCTACACCATGATGAGTTGTAGAATTATTTTATTATATATTACAGTGTAATAATAACAGAAAGAAAGTGCACAATCAATGTAATGAGCTCGCATCATTCTCAAACCACCCCCAACCCCATCCATGGAAAAACCGACTTCCATAAAACCAGTCCCTGGTGCCAAAAATGTTGGGGGCTGCTGGGTTAGAGGCCACTCTCCCTCTTGGTGCGTGTCAGTGTGCACTTAGCTTTTGAGAAATTTCTGATGAATCTCTTAACCACCCCATCGGATAATTCGACTAGATTTCACTGTACAAGATAGGTGTCTAAACACAAATATGCACACAAGACAAAGCTTAGAAGGAATCCTACCATTCCCTTGTTCTTTATCTGCCATTTTAAAACTACTGTTGCTGTGGTTCATGATTTTTTTAATTAAATAAAATAAAAAAGTGACTGTTTTGTATTTACAGGAATAAAATTTGGAGACTGGCCAACGGTCCTTGTGCGACATTGGGCTCTGGTTCCCGGAGCCCCTTCTCTGTATGAAGTCTTGCATGCTTTTTAAAGTAGAGGTCAGAATGCATCCGCCCACTCCCTGCAGGCCCCACGCGGCTGTTTCATCTCCCTGGAGTGGTTGGCCCATTCCCAGAGAGCCGTTCACACAGGAAGCACCGTCTGCCCGGAGAACCCACACGTGGGAAGCAAACCCCAAGGACACAGGTGTCTGGCGTCCTCAGCCCCTTCCCTGCTCACGCTCCTGCCTCACTGCACCTTCTCCTGTCCTTTCCTGACACCCTACTTTCTGCAAAGTGAAAACTGTCAGAGCCTCATCCTCAAGGCAGGCCGCCTTTCGAAGGAGGCAGTGGAGGTGTTATGGGGTCGGGAGGGAAGGGGGTGGAAATGGATAGAGAGCGGATTTTTAATGCAGTGGTTTCTACCTTTGGGAAGGCAAAGCCATCCAAGCAACAAAATACCCTCTAATTCCCACCTATGGAATCAGCACATTGCTCCATTTCCCATGGCCGTAAATGAAGCATGCGCACCCCACCCCAGGACACACTGCCCTCCGCATGCACCTGCTGCTCCTCACCTGGGGTGTAGGCATTGCATCCTCTCCCGAAGATGAGTTTCCGAAGATGGGCGCCAGAGCAGATGTCCTGGAGGAAAGGCCAGGCAGCAGCAGGAGTGAGGCCCATGTCACTATAGGGCACTCAGTGGACGCTGGGCCTGGACGCCCAGCCCAGTCAGCCAGGAGCACAGCCCCTGAAGAAGAAGAAGGGAGGGCAGCCGGCCTGCCTGCCTGGCAAACTCGGTCCCTGTCCAGGGGCTTGATGGGTCGCCAAGCTGTTCAGATTTTGGAAGCTCATTCATCTCTCGGTGAGGAATAGAATACACTCAATCCAGTGTGCTGGCAGCAGTTGCCCCGGGCTCCCCTCTCCAGAAGCCCCGAACCACCACAACAAGCCTTCGCAGAGATGGTGAGGCGGCCCCCACATCAGATGGACGGGGTCACAGACCGGGAGGGCAAGGCAGGCACAGTTTCCCCTCTGGTGGACAATGTGTCCATCGCTCCACACAATCAGAACCCAAAGCCTGGCTCCGGGGCCTTCTGAGCAGGGTTCGCCCACCATGGCCACAGCCAAACCCACCTGCCACTGGCTTATGAGCTAAGAATGACTGTTACGTTTTTAAACACATGGAAATATGAAGGGAAGAAGAATACGTCACGATGTGGAAATCCCACCAGTTCAGAATCCAGCTGCACAGATGACCTCCTGTTGGCCACACCGCACGTGGCAGCTGTCTCTGCTCTGAGGCAGAGGTGAGCGGCTGTAGCCGAGGCCACACGACCGGCCATGGCCACATCTAAGCTCTTCAGCCCTTTACAGAAAGAGGGTGCTGACCCTCTGCAGGCCCACCACACTCTGAGACCCCAAATACACTCAGACTTTGGAATGGACTACCCTGGATGTTTCTCACACCCACAGTTTGAAACCCCCAAAACTGAACTCTAAAGCAACACCTGCCGCAATTAACCGGGCAGGAAGCTGGGTAGGTAGCTCTTCTGGTTGGACGCACAACCTTCTCTCCTCTCCTTCAACTCCTGCTCTTCCCTCAAAGCCAAGAGCCACTTGACTCTAGAATGGGAAGAAACTGTATCTGACTAACAAATGGGGAAGTTTTATTAGCTGTTTATAACCTGTATTTTTTTCTGAACTGCTAGAGTTAGCATAAAAGAGACATGTCACAGTGATGAGAGATCTCCCAGTCACGATTATGAATTCTGTGACAGCACATTTGCCTTGATATCAATATGTTTTTTCATGAATTGCAAAGAAAAGCAGGTGTATAAAAATAAAACTCGCATAAAATATAAATTATCATGGTGCAAGTTAATTCTATACCCTCGGGATACAATAGCTCACGCACGTTATATTTGCAAAAATGTTTGTGAGTTACTTTTTGAGACTTATTTATTTATTTCTCTTTATTTAACATGTTTCCTCACTGAGAGGACTCTGAGATAGACACCTTATTTCCATAACTGTCCCTGGGGGACAACAGTCATAAAAGGCGTCTGTATTAACCTCCATATCCCAGGTAATAGAATGCAGAGTGTGTCATCCCGAATGCGCAGACACTGCAGGCAAGCCTTCTCCTTCGAGGGGCTGGTAAAGGAAAAATAGAAACAAACCCTCTTCCCTATCAGAGATGGCACCTCTGGTTCGCACCTCTGCTCGTTACGGTGATTGATGTCTAAGAGGTGGGAGCGCCCACCTGCTATGGGCAATGTTTCTGTTGTTACATCAGAAACGTCCTAATTATTTTAATGGATCCATTTCTGTGTTTGAGATCATTTTCCATTTTGTCTCTATGGAAAACAGAAGAGTTGGTAAGCCCTTGGTGACCACATTCCTGTTTGTTTTACTCTGCAAAGGACTGAAGACTCTTCAGGAACTTTCCAGGGAATCATCCCCCAATACAGGGGTGGCCACCAAACATGGTGCTGGCCAGAGCGTCTCAGCTGCCAGCACTCACTGGAGAGTCTGGTTAACAGGCGGCCTCCAGCTCGGCGGGTTTGGGTGGGCCTGAGCAGGTGGGGCAGGTCCCAGGTGACGGTGATGGGGAGGCTGGGTGGGCCTGAGCAGGTGGGGCAGGTCCCAGGTGATGGTGATGGGGAGGCTGGGTGGGCCTGAGCAGGTGGGGCAGGTCCCATGTGACGGTGATGGGGAGGCTGTGCCCAGGGACCAGCAGGGACCCGAGCTGCTGACAGCTCTCCAGGTGTGGTCCCAAGATTCAGCTCACCCCTCCGCCCCACCGCCACCCCAGAGGCTCGAGGCTCTGACGCTGCTGCCCCTGAGCCCACCTCTCCTTCCTCGTCAGTGCCAAGATTCTGCTGAAACGCTGCCTTCTGGACTTCCCCAGCATCCACACCCAGAAGGAAGGGCTTGTTTCTCCCGATCTCAGCCCTGCCCCTTCCACACTGTGAATGACCCCTGCGTCCGCCATCATCTCCCTGCCACCCTGCCCCACTGGAGGAAGAGGCCGTCCGCCCAGCCCCACTGCCTCACCGAGGAGGGACTGGAGGAAGAGGCCATGACTTAGACGTTATCCTCTGGTCTAGGGAGCTTCTCAGTGGACGTCCAGCTGAGTGAACGAACGTGGCTCCAGAAACGTCACAGAGGAAGCTGCCTCCACATTCCGCCTCCCACTTGGCAGCAAATTCTCACAAGTCTTACCTCCCACCTTTTGCAAAATATCCGCACCAAGCCTGGATGATTTTTATAGCTGAGACCATAGCAAGAACTTGAGATCCTTACCAATCCGTCCTCCTCTCTCTGGACACAGAAAGGCTGTGTTAGATGGGTGCTGCGTGCCCGGTTTCTTGCCCAGGGCGGTGGAAGCAGAGTTCACACCTGTTACCCCGGAGCCGACTGTGACTGTGATGCACGACCTGCAGGCTGTTTTTCCTGGTCAGTCCCCTAAGGGGAAGGACCCAGGGCCCAGCATTAAAGATGGTGCCCCCACCCCCTGCCCCAGATCAGAGGCGCCAGGATCCTGGAGCCACTGCGTGTCAGGGAAGCCCCAGAACTCCGAATCCCGCTGTGAAGAAAGAAGTTAGCCCAGAGAACTGAGTCACCGAGGTGTGGACAACGCCCAGGGCGGCCACTGGCAAGTTCGACCCCAGCCAAGTGAGATAAACGCTTCGCACCACACTCCTGATCTTAGAAAACACTTCACATGTTTTCCAAAAACCTGACTTACGTCCTCCCTCGGCTTCTATTTTCGGACAGAGAGACAGTGAAGGTGCTCTGTCACCTCCTTCTAAGCAAACCTGCCATCCAGTTTCGTCTCCAAAAAGGACAGAATCTGTATTTTTTTACCAAAGAGGCACAGTTATAAGATAATATGACTGATCTTTTCATTAATTGAATTTTCTCTGAATATTATGCCGTGGGTACTTGGCACAGAAATAAGAATACTTGGGAACCCTCGTCTGAATGTCTGGAGCTCAGGTTTTCTGACCTGTCAGCAGCATCGACCACACCCACCCTGTGCTGTGTGGGATTATTGTATTGGAATAGATTCCTTAGCAACAAAATATTTTTGTGGATCCTGTAGCATCTCGCTGTGCTTTGATGCTTGATAAATATTTAATCGCCCATACAATATCAGTTCTGCTAGGATATACTGTTCATTAGTCTTTTTATTGAGAGTGCATTTCTTAATTATATTGATCACTCATATCATGTGAACGATAATTGGTCCTTTCTTCTGACCATATATTTTTAATGAAGTGCTTTTGACCTCTTTGTAACGGCAAAGTATGTCTTCTAGATAAAGTGTATCACTTACAGCGCGATGCCTGCCTCCCGTCCTTTGAATATTGTAGATCCAGACTTGCAGTTTGAGGGATTATTCATTTGTGTATCTATCCGGTTTATGTTTCGAACATGTCCCTTTCTGACAGCCGTCTGCCTTCAGACCTCTTCCGGTGGCTGTTGGGTGACCACACCCATGTGCACAAGTGTGGACACCTGCGCAAACCACGCCAACTTTCCATGGTCCATCACGGAAAGGCTGATGCGGAAACGGGAAACTGCTTTTTCTCTTTTCCAGATGTCTAAATGAGACTGATATCCCATCTGAAGACATGACCTGTTCCCAGATGACAGGCCCTGGGGACACCAGAAATAACGCGAAGGCGACAGTGACTCGTCCCGTCTCCGGCAGAGCACACCGAAGGCACTGGCCTCACTGCATCTCCCAGAGTTACCAGGATGAGGATGCTGCAGACTTCACACAGAACCAGCGCAGCGTGCCACATCAGCACCACGGGCGGGGGTTTGGGAATTGCAGGCCAAGTTGGAGAATCATTCTTTTCAAGACAACAGCAAAAATAAGAGAAATGGAAAGTTACCACTTGACGGGCACTGTGCGGAATGCTTTGTGCAAATCATCCCACTTAACCTGCACCATGATATAAGCTAGAAATGTGAATAAAGAGAATACTTTTTCTCAGCACCAGGGTCCAGGTAGGGCCTGGGAGCCCCTCAGGCAGGGAAGGCTCCATCCTCTTAGGAAAACAAACCAGCAAAAAAACAGCAGGTTTGAGACTCTGCCCCTGCTACAAAGGCTGCCAATGGCATTCAGGTGGCAAATCAAACTCACTCACTCAGGTGGGCCTGAGAAGGAAGACCACCGACGCCATGACTCCTGTGGCAACGCAGCCACGAAACAGCGATTTAATTTGGTCTTCAGAAGGACTGTATGAACAGCAATTTCGTCTATGCAGCACACTTACAAAACAAAACTTAGACGGCTGGGAAGGATGTGCATATGAGGAGTGCCCTTTGAGACCCTGATCATCACCACCCAGTGTGTCTTATGTGACTGCAGAGCACGATCTTAGAAGCAGGGGGATGAAGCAGGGCTGTCAGCGAGCAGTTATGACTGGTGGAGAGAAACTGCTTCTTAAGCACTGTGTGGGCTGGGACAGCATTTGCTCAGAGCCCCTCCCGTAGGCCGGCACAGAGTAGGAGCCTCCTACCAGAGTGTGAAACAAAACAAATCCAAACATCAGTGAAGGCAGACAGGGATGAGGCAGCCATCTCTCTTTAAAACAGAGCTATCCAGATGCCACTTTAGACTTTTTTATCTGAGGCACATCAAAGCAAGGAGCTCATTTCTTTCTCCAGTAAACAGTATCTGTTGTTTACTAACTGCAAGGTGCTGAGCTCCGCCTTAGAGGTGGGGTGAAGAGAAAATTCAGACCCAGCTCCTCTCCCCTCTGCTCATGATCCTGTGTTTGGCTACCTTAGGATTCTGCTTTTTTTTCACCTAGGTAAACATGGAGAAAATGTCTTTTCTCATTTTTAAATGCTGGAGAGAACTAAAAGAAGGACCTCAAAAATATGAGTGCAAATATTCCCTGGAAAAGTGTGAATACTCACACAGATGCAATTTTAAGTATCTGGATTCTCTACCGGCTATGTTACATACTATTCATGGGAAAATAAAACAAAAAATACTTAGGAGTGGAAATATGGTCTAACTTTTCCATCATGATTGATTAAACATTAGAGAGAGGAAAGTGTATCTTTACTGGTATACAGATTGCACCACTAAAACTATAACATCTGACTGAGAAAGAGGAATTAGGTTAATCACTTGGACTATTTTTAAGATAATAAGAATTGACTATATGATTTTTAAAAAGTATTTGTCTGAACAACGCAAATCAAGGAAGTAAGTTTCACCTCATCCCCTGCTCTGCCCGTTGGCTCCAGCTCTGAACACCCTCACACACAAGGGACATTACGAGGCGTCCTTATTTGGAATAAGTTGTTCTGAACTTACCATTTTATTATCCTTTTTAATTTTTATTTAGCTTTTAAAATAATAACTCACATATTTCAAAGTTCAAAAGGCAGGAGAAGGTACCCAGTGAAGTTCCCTCACACCTGCCCACTGGCCTCCTTCTTCCCCTCTCAGAGGCACCCAGTGGTAACAGCGGCTTGTGCACATCTGGAAACTCTCTAGGACTAAACCTACACAGGTGTGCTGGGTCCTCGTTTCGTTTTCAGCTGGTTTTAGGTCATGGTAGCCGCATTGCTCTGAACCTTTCTGTTTTTGTTGTTTGTTCATTTTACTAGGGAGCATTAAAGGCATCATCACATGGCAATAATAAAGACCCTTCTCATTTTGGTAAAGATGTGCATTGTTCCTTGTATAGATCCCTAAATAAATAAATAAGAATGAGAAACCACTGTGTGGTACCAAAGGGTATTTATGGGGTTTCCTATGGAAAGGCATTAACTTCTTTCCTACCTGTTGTTTTTATTTTAAAAAAAAAAAAAAAAAAAAAGGCACTTTGCTTACAAGTAACTATGCCTACAGGATAAATTTCTTAAGGCACGATTACTGTGCCAAAGAGTACATGTGTAATTTTTATACTTCTTGCCAAGGGACCTCCTTAGAGGTTTTACCAAGTGACACTCCCATTAACTGTTTCTAAGTTGTCTCTTCAGCAGCGTGCTACCAAGCGTTTAGACCTTTGCCCATCCCGTGAGTACAAGGTGATAGCTCTGTGTAGCTTTCATGTGACTTTCTCTTACTAAGAATGAAACTGAGTATCTTTTCATGTGTCTGAGAGCCATTCGTATTTTTAAGACAGTTTATGTCTTATGCCCTTTATTCCATTACATTGTAGATCTTTTCTTCTTGATTTGTAAGAGCTCTTTATATATTAAGGAAATTAGCTGTTTTCCTATTATGTGAGTTATAAATATTTTTGCCCGTTTGTTATTTGTCTTTTGGCTAAGAAAAGAAGAAAAGTTATATAGCTGATTTTACCAATTAGTTTCTAAAGTTTTATGTCATAATTTAAGATCTTTCTATATCTAAGAATATTTTTTAATATCCCCTATAGTTTCTTCTAGTACTTTCATGGTCCATTTTTCACACTTAATTTTTTTGTCCATCTGGAATTTATTCTGGTATAAAGTGTGAACTATGGATCTATATTGTTTTCTAGTTCCACATTTAATTGGCCCCCAAATTGGCCCAGTCAATCTCAGTGTTATATGTATTATATTTAACCTTATGAGAAGCAGATATCATCACCCCCGTGCACATGGAGAACTGTGTCTGAGAGGAACTAGGACTCATTCCAGGCCAGGTATCGTGGCTCATGCCGGTAATTCCAACATTTTGGGAGACCAAGGTGGATCACTTGAGCCCAGGAGCCTGGCAACATAGCGAGACCGTATCTCTACAAAAAAATAAAAAATTAGTGGTGTGTGCCTGTGGTCCCATCTACTCAGGAGGCTGAGGATGGCTTGAGCCCAGGAAGTTGAGGCTGCAGTGAGCCAAGGTTGCACCACTGCACTCCAGAAAAAAAGTATCATTCCAAATCCAGAGAGCCAGGACCTGACTCATTGAATCTGAGCCATGCTTTTTGCTTCACTGGTCGCCCCCGTCCTATGTAGGTTTAACTTCCTCACCACAAGAGGCTTTAATATATGCATGCAGTATTTAAACGCATATCCAAAAGGACAGATCAAGAAATCAATGGTAGATAGATAGATGATAGACAGATAGAGAGAGAGAGAGAGAGAGAGAGAGAGATAGATAGGTAGATAGATAGATAGTAGATAGATAGGTAGATAGATGATAGACAGATAGATAGATAGACAGATAGATAGATGATAGATAGATGATAGACAGACAGATAGATAGATAGATAGATAGATAGATAGATAGATAGACAGATAGATAGATATAGATAGATAATAGATAGATGGATAGATGATAGATGATAGATAGACAGATAGGCAGACAGACAAGGGTGATGAATCAGTTGATGAGTAGACAGAGGAAAGGGGTCTGGAAAGAAACATGCAGCAAATAGCTCCATTTGAACCAAGAGTGGGAAGTAGGCACCGTCCGGAGCTAGGCACCAACCCCTGAGCTTCCTCAGGACCCATACCGAGCATGTTCACACCCCAGCGCGTCCCAGCACGGAGCCCACGGGGAGATCCCCCATACGGAGGCCCCAGGGAGCCTTCAGTGACACTGGGCGACCGGACCAGCAAGCATTGCCCACAACCAATAGTCCGCAACAGTCACTGTGGACACTTAAGAACAAGGCTGCTGATCCCCGCCCTGGGTCTCCTGAATTAACACAGGGATGAAGCTGGGAACACGCATTCTTAACATATTTCTCGTATATTCCTATGATCCAAACCACAGAGAACCTCTGAGCTAAGGGCTACAAAATAAACCTGGAATGTTTCCTTTCCGCAAGAATCTTTAAGGAGAATGTGAGGCTTAGTTTTTCTTTCAGGGATATCTCAAACTTCCCTGGATCGAATTTTCAAGCCTAATTTCCTTCTTTATAAAAATAAATGACTTAGGCTAACTTCTCTCTACAGTCCCTCCTATACCTCACCTTATACATAACTGCCACCATTAAAGTATGTGTTCATATGATGTAGCCATTCCTGTTTAAAGAAGTTGGCTAAGGTATCCCAAAAGTTGACCAACACTTTGTACCATCCGTCCAGTGGCCATTTTGGAATTTTTGAAATTGGTAAGTTACTCTAAATCAGAATCTTAAATGAAGATAATTACTAGAGTGTCCTGGCAGTTGGATGAACACTGGTACAAATTATCTAAAGTTTATAACAAGCATCTTTCTCATTTGAGCTTTTTTTTTTTTTTTTTCAAAATTATAGCTCCATGAAACAATCAGAGTACTCTTTGAAATTTCTCAAGATCTTACTAAAAAGTTCTACAGGTCTCAGCTGTGGTGGATGCGGAGCAGCACCTTAGAGTAACATCGTAAGGAAGACGGCTGCGGCCACTAACTCTAAGCACCTGCATCCTGCAGGGCCACTGCTCTGGGCGCCATGCTCTGTGAGACACCGTGGGGTAAGTTTGGAGTCCTGACCATCACCCCAGACACATCCTGCTTAAATCACAAGCAGCACGGACTCCCCCGAGTGGTGCTGGCTGCCACTGGTACCCTGCAGAGGGTCCCACACAGGCGTCACACCCAGGAGGCATCGGTGCCTGTTTCTTGAGTTTAAATAACCAGGATTCTTAAGTCATTTCATAGTTATTTACTGAGGACCTACCATGCAGCAGTCATTTTTTGCTGAAATCTGGGGACACAATAATTGTCAAGAAATAGCCCTTTCTAACCAGGCATGGTGGCTCATGCCTGTAATCCCAGCACTTTGGGAGGCCAAGGAGGGCGGATTACCTGAGCTTGGGAGTTCGAGACCAGTATGATCAACATGGAGAAACCCCATCCCTACTAAAAATAAAAAATTAGCTGGGCATGGAGGCACATGCCTGTAATCCCAGCTACTAGCAAGGCTGAGGCAGGAGAATTGCTTGAACTCAGGAGGCGGAGGTTGCAGTGAGCCGAGATCGCACCATTGCACTCCAGCCTAGGCAACAAGAGCAAAACTCTGTCTCAAAAAAAAAAAAAAAAAAAAAAGTCCTTTCCCTGAAAGAAAATGCAGTCTTGTGGGTGAGACCAGCACAAACTTAATCAGGGCAGTTATGGAAGCATTGTGGGGAGAGGAGGTGCCAGCCCCGCAAATAGTATGAGAATCATCGTTTTCAAAGGAAAAGCTTCATAAAAACCATAACCTGCTTTTAACTATGTGAATGTTGATAGTGAAAAACTGGCACAGAATAGTATATAAATATATATATTTATATATATATATATATTTTTTTTTATATATGATTTTTCTTATCCCAAAGCTCACAGAAATCTGCAGTGTCTCTGTGCCCTGCCGTGGCTTATGCACATCGAGTTATTAACAGATTATAGGAAACAGCTGAAAAACTGACCCTAATCTTATGACAGACCACACAGCAATGAAACAGCACTGGAAAAATCAGAACGTGGCTGATGGACTAAGTTTGATTTGTTTCACTGGGTTTTTGATAGTCCATTGTGTTTTGATATTCCAGATACCCTAAATCATCTCCCTCAAGTTCAATGTCCCACAAATCTCTAGGGGAGGAGCAAACACCAGTCTCTTTGCTAAAACATTGCAAGAGTCACCTTTGCTCCAGTTCCCAACGTGTTGCTCATCTCCATCTGAGACCAGCTCAGCCTGGACTCATTGTCCGTATCACAGTCAGCATTTGGTCAAAGCCATCCAATAGGTCTCTAGGAAGTTCCAAACTTTTCCACATATTCCTGTCTTCTTCTGAGCCCTCCAAACTGTTCCAGCCGCTGCCTGTTACCCAGTTCCAAAGACGCTTCCACATTTTTGGGTATCTTTACAGCAGCACCCCACACTACTGGTACGGTTTTATTGTATTAGTCTGTTCTCAAGCTGCTAATAAAAACATACCCATGACTGGGTAATTTATAAAGGAAAGAGGTTTAATGAACTCACAGTTCCACATGGCTGGGGAGGCCTCACAGTCATGGTGGAAGGCGAAAGCCACATATTAGATGGCAGCAGGCAAGAGAGAAAATGAGAGCCAAGCAAAAGGGGTTCCCCTTATAAAACCAGCAGATCTCGTGAGACTTATTCCTCATCATGAGAACAGTGTGGGAAAACCGCCCCCATCATTCAATTACCTCCCACCGGGTCCCTTCCACGGGAGGGGAATTATGGGAGCTACAATTCAAGATGAGATTTGGGTGAGGACACAGCCAAACCATATCATGCTGTTCGCTGAAGAAAGCCAAAGTTAAGCATGGCGCAAAGCTCTGAGTTAGTCATTTGGGATCGTACTCGGGAGGAAAGCCATCTTACCAACAAAGCGTCCAACACGAGGTGACTCCAGACTCGAGCCTTCAGCGCTGCTGGGCTAAATCCCACACTGCCTTTCACTTTGGATTGTCAGGAGAAGATACAAGAACAGGTCATTATTTGTGGAAACAGCAGAAAAAAAAATAATTACAACTTAATTTTCTTAAATTATTCTGTCTCTGAAGAAAGTCAGATACCAAAGATAAATTGTGCCTGATCCCAAAGAACCTGATCTAACAGTGAGTGTGAGTGACTGTCATCAGTGAGCAGCTTGCTCTAGTCTCAGATGGGTTTTAATTTCAAATGCCAGAATTTTGGTGGGTGCAATGCTACCTTGTCTCGCTGGAGGATTGGAACCAAATTCCTTCCAGCTTCCAGGAAGGTGGTGAGATTTAAAGTACTCTTCCCGGAGCTCTGCCATGGACAGGGGCTCTGGCCACTCTTCTAAGGCAGCTGCTGGTGCCAAACACGCGAGTACAACGAAAAAGGGAAAAACAAAAACCATAAAAAGAACAAAGCCAGAATTCTTGTGATGTGTGCAGAGATGTGCCGAAGGTGAAATACATCCAAGGACGATGTCTCTCTGATCATGACACTGAAATGGGAATCCACGCGGCCACCGCGTCCCTCCGCGTCCCACTGCCCATCTCTGTTCTTCCTGAGGGACACTGCAGGAAAACACAGTCCATGTCCAGGTGCCTGATCACTCCCCATTCCCACTCATCCCAGGCTCTTGCTCCCCATTCCCACTCATCTCAGGTTCTTGCTCCCCGTTCCCACTCATGTCAGGTGCTCATGCCATGCCGTCGTGGGCATCAGCCTCTGCTTGCTCCCTGTTTCCACTCATCCCGGGCACTCACTCCCCATTCCCACTCATCCCAGGTGTTCGTGCTGTCGTGGGCATTGGCCTCTGCTCGCTCCCCATTCCCACTCATCCCAGGCACTCATGCCATCGTGGGCACTGGCCTCTGCTGTGGATCTCGTCCAGGCCCCTGAAGGTGCCACTGTCTGAAGCCATGTTCCTCTGCTGGCCCTGGTGCCCAGGAAACGACCAAGGCGCTCCAATAAATGTCAGCTCCGGCATGAACATTTCAATTAATGAAACAGAAGCAAAGAGAGAGAGTCTCACTCCCAGCTCTGCAGGAAGTTAATGTGGAAGCATTTATTTTCTCCTGCAGTCAGAGAGGCATTCCAAGAGACTCAGATACCTACCGAGAGTGAATAATCCACACATGTGAACATGTATGTGAGCCGCCCCGAGAGCGGATAATCCTCATGTGTTAACACGTATGCCAGCCACCCGGAGAGTGAATAATCACATGTGTTAACATGTATGTGAGCCACCCCGAGAGCGGATAATCCTCATGTGTTAACACATATGCCAGCCACCCGGAGAGTGAATAATCCACATGTGTTAACATGTATGTGAGCCGCCCTGAGAGCAGATAATCCTCATGTGTTAACACATATGCCAGCCACCCAGAGAATGAATAATCCACATGTGTTAACATGTGTGTGAGCCACCCAGAGAGTGAATAATCCTCATGTGTTAACATGCATGTGAGCCAGCCAGGGAGCAGATAATCCACATGTTAACATGTATGTGAGCCACTCAGAGAGTAAATAATCCACACGTGTTAATGTGTATGTGAGCCTCCTGGAGAGTGAATAATCCACATGTGTTAACATGTATGTGAGCCACCTGGAGAGTGAATAATCTGCATGTGTTAACATGTATGTGAACCGCCCAGGGAGCAGAGAATCCACTTGTGTTAACATGTATGTGAGCCTCCTGGACAGTAACGGAATTCAGACTTCTGTGCTCTGCCCTCTGATTCTGTGGTGAGGGATCCATGAAATTGGGCTTATTTACATTTATTTATTTATTTATTTATTTAGAGACAGGGTCTTGCTCTGTTGCCCAGGCTGGAGTGCAGTGGCATGAACACAGCTCACGGCAGCCTCCACCTCCTGGCCTCAAGTGATCCTCCTGCCTCAGCCTCCCAAAGCACTGGAATTACAAAAGTGAGCCACCACACCTGGCCAGAGAAACTGCATTTAAACAAATGTCGTTGGTGGTCTGGATGCAGCTGGTGCTCGAAGCCCACTCTGAGAAGCCCGCAGCAGACCCCAAGCCCTGCCAGGACCACCTTTGCTTTCCCCACGACTCCAACCCCAGGATCAACCATGGCACCTTTGGTCTTAGACAACACACACACTTTAAAAGAATGAGTGGGTGGGAGCAAAGGATGAAGGAATGAATGAAGTTTAAGAAAGGCGATGATATGCGTAAGGACGGGTGCAGGGATCTCACTTTTAAGATGCACCTGCAATTCCCACTGGCAGGCATTGTGCTAAATCCTTCCTCACAGCAGCAGTGAGGGGTAGCGATTCCAACTGTCTCTTTAGAGATGAGAGAGAGGCTCAAGGAAGTGAAAACCTTGCCCACCATTCACAGAAGTAGCTAGAGTCCGAGGAATGAAGTGGGGACCAGGTCTCTGTTACACCAACACCAAGGCAGGCTCTTTCTGCAAAAGAAAAGATCCCAGGAGTTAATGAGCTGAAACCTAAATGGGCCATTATCTTGAAGTCTAATGTAGAAAATATTCTCAATCAAGTTTGCCAGTTGGCCTGGATAGATAATACATGCAGACTGTATTTGGGGGGTTTGGTCTAAGGTTTTCTTAGAGTCTTCTACAAATACTCTAGGTCCACAGCATTTGATTCCGATGGAAGGAAAAAGAGATAATCTGTGAATAACGCTTTTGGTTTTGTGAAGACAGAACAGAGTGGCAAATGAAAATGAGATTAAGAAAGAGAAGAGTAGCATTCTGCAACAGCGTCTAGTGCCATTTTGGCATTGCATACTTGAGTTTCCAGCATTAAATTGCATCCCCTTAGAAGAATAGTTCAAGCTGCAGTCAAGGCACCAGATTAATGGAGCTTGAACAACTTCAAATACCACCGAACAAGTTCTGACTATTTCTTATAAAGTTTCTTCTCTGCAGGCTGGGTAAACAGCACACTGTCTCTTTAACTGATTTATTTTATTTCTTTTCTTTTCTTTTTTTTTTTTTTTAGTTTAAAGATTACATTTAATATCTATTTCCCAGCAGTGTACAAACTGACATCATCTACTCATAAAAGCGGAATGCTTTGCTTTTTTAAGCTTCAAGCTGAATAACAAATTGCCACAGATGACAGCATAAAAGAATAACAGAATGGAATCAAAAGAAAATTCATTGTCAACAGAAACCCCCTGCTGAGGAATTTCAATTTCATATATCTAATTATCCCTGTCAGTTGGAGGAACTGACAAAAAGCATTCTTTGTTCTCTCCTTCTGCCTCCCGCATCTCACTCTCAATTAATTCCGGCATACAAATATGACTAATTGTCTTTGCAGTGCTCAAGAGCGTTGTATATAAATGTTCACGAACTGAAAATGATTTGGAGGGTATTCATGCACCGATTTATGATATTTGAACACAATAGACATGCATAATTCAGGTGACCATGTTAGCACCCTCCCAAGCCTGCATTACAGAGATTAGGCAAGATTCCCTTTCACGTCCTTTTTTCATATCTGCTTTGTGACAATAACTCACTTTGCACCTATTAAAAGAGGGAGCATTAGATGTCTGCGGCGGCTCATCGAAATTACCATGAACAAGATCATCAGCATTTAAATAACATGTGGGCAGTGAAGAGAAGGGGCTGGGGGGGCGCATAAAAATATCAGGGACTTTTTAAAAGCACAACAAGATCTCTCAGAAGGTTAAAGTTTGAGCTTTGATTTCGGGTTGTTGGTGTTTGGGAGATTGGCTTTGTTTTGTTTGTTTGTTCTGGGTTTTCTTTCTTTTCTTCTTTCTTTCTTTTCCTTTTTCTCTTTTTCTTTCTTTATTTTTTTTATTTTATTTTTTTGGCCACTCAGGCTTGATCAATGTTGACAAAATGCATTTCAATTAATATAACTAATGATCTCCTTGTCTTCTTGTCATCAAAATAAGTAAAGATTTGTCTCAATTTAACTTTAGCAACTTGTCTTTACACTGTTTGTAGCTGCATCTAAACAAAATGTGAATGGGATTCAACACACAATTAAGAGGAAATAACATTTAAAAGGACAAAGGCTTTTGCCACTAGAAAATAAGCATTTATAAAACTCACATTTTCTCTATAAATGATTTTTACAATTATAAAGTTAGCTCTATAATTATAAAACTCTATTTTTATAACTATAAAGTATAACTCCAACCCAGAAAATGAAAGTCAGAGTTCTTCCCAAATTATGGCATCCAAATGGTTTGTTAAAATAAATTTATACTACTACCGAATTTATTTAACTGTTAATTGAATGCTTAATTGAACGCTTGACCTAAACATATATTTCACTATCAACTGTGCTTTTCTGTTGCAAAAAAAAAATTTAAAAATGAAGCATGCGTTGGTCATACCCGGGCAGCCCCTTTAAAGTTTAGAGAATGGAATCTATTCACTAACAAGTAGACATTTTTTGGAGTCTAATCATATTGTCAAGGTTACTAATAAAAGGCCAATATGACATTCTAAAGGGCTTAGTATAAATTACCAAAAAAAGTGCTTTTGAGCAGTGAAAGAGATTTTTTTGTAAATTGTGTCTCCTGAATATTTTTAGTGTGGGAACTTGAAGAAGCTCGCTTCCGGGGTTATTTTCACAGAGAAAGCACAACTCAGGGTGCCTGCTCTCTGCGAGACGCACGCCAGCGGCTGCTCACCTGCCGGAGATAGCTCGGTGACCGCCCAGGGGACCGCCCAGGGACCGCTCTTCCGATGGCACCTGCCAGGCTGCAGGGCGCTCCCCGGCCCTCACCCCTCCTGGGCCCCTGCCGAAGGCCCACGTTGGCCCCAGGGCTCTGGCCCGTCGTCTTCTCTTTGTGTCCGTTGCGTGTTCACAGGAGCACTCAGGCAGCCTTCAGCATCCAGGGAAAGAGGACACAATTAACTCGTTAGAAAGTCCGTGGTGGCCGTGAAATGTGGCTTTGGTCACCGAGGCTTCCTGTGCTCGCCCGCTGCTTACACTGCAGAGGCGGGACAGAGGCATGGCGGCTACGTCTGGTGTGTTTGTGAGGTGGGGGTATATAGTGTGTGCAGTGTGTGTGTTGGAGGTGTGTAGTGTGTGTGCATGTTGGGTGTGTGTGGTGTGTGTGTGTTGGGGGTATGTGTTGTGTGTGTGGAGGTGTGCAGTATATGTTGGGTGTGTGTGGTGTCTGTGTGTTGGGGGTGTGTGTTGTGTGTGATGTGTGTGTGTTGGGGGTGTGGTGTGTGTGATGTGTGTGTGTTGGAGGTGTGCAGTGTATGTTGGGTATGTGTGATGTGTGTGTTGGTGGTGTGGTGTGTGTGTGGTGTGTGTGTTGGAGTGTGTAGTGTGTGTATGTTGGGTGTGTGTGATGTGTGTGTTGGGGATGTGGTGTGTGTGTGGTGTATGTGTTGCAGTGTGTTTGGTGTGTGTTGGGGATGTGGTGTGTGTGTGTGGTGTGTCTATGGTGTGTGTGTTGGAGAGGTGTGCTGTGTGGTGTGTGTGGGTGTGTGTGTTGGGTGTGTGGTGTGTATGCGTGTGTATGTAGTGTATGTGTGCTTAAGTAACTACAGAAGATCTTCTGAGACACAACAAGAACTACTTCCTCCAGTTCACCACTGAATCCAAAAAGTCCATCCCCACGAAGAAGAAATAGGTCCCGAATCTAATGGTGAAACCCTGGGCTGAGGGTTGCTCCAGGCAGATCCAGGCAGAAGCTGGGGCCCGCTGCCTGAATGCACACCGGTTTTTGTGTGACGTTTGATACAGTGTTCTCATGGTGGCCTCAAGCGAAGAGAGACATCTCCAACCTTCCGAGATAGCAAACGTCATCATTAACGCCTTGGTCAATTTGACTCGTCTTCAATATAATGACAAAAATTCATCAACTGCAGGAAAACGTTCTGATATTCCTTATAAACTACCAAAACCAAACAGTCAAACAATAGCATAAATTAAAGTTCAATCAAGAGAAAATAGGTTTGTTTGTTCTCAAAAGATATTTAAAGTTACCAGACTTAGTGGGAAGTTTGAGAAAAGAGAACGAACATCTAACAAAGCATCACAGAAGGGTTTTCCAGGAGAGACCGAGCTCAGGGGCAAGCTTGCACAGGGGGAGCTGAGCATCTGTAGGATTCTGAGCCCATCGCATTCTGCCCTGAGCACGTCGCCATCTGCCACCTCCACACCTGAGCCTGCTGTCTGCACAGTGTCCACATGTCTGTGAACAGCCAGCCACGTGAGCTGGGCCACGAAGGACTCGGGGGCTCTTTCAGTCCTGTGGGCGAGGAACCAAAGCTCTGGCAAGGCCAGAAAACGCAGAAGGCAGCAGGACAGTGGCCATGAAGAGTGGGTGGGAGGGACCTCCCGGTGGCACCGAGGCAGAGCAGAACAAGGGAGGCAGGCGGGCAGCCAGTACTGCAGAGCCCGGGCCTCCTGGAGGGAAAGGGGGGATTTCCAAGCCTGAGAAACGAGAGGAGGCACAGAAGAAAGGCAGGGGGTGATGGGGACAGGATCTTCCTCGGCTTTTACAAGACGCAGGTCCCCTCGGGCCACAGGGACCCGGGATTGCTGGGAGACTGCAGCCGACACCAGCACCTGGCGTGGCCTCAGGAGCCCGGCAGGGCTGTGGGTGAAGTGAGCTGTTGAGGTCCGTCAGGAGTTCTATCTCCATTCACATTCTCTGTTCATAAAATTTCATCTACTGATATACAGAATTTTCTAACTTCTATTTTGCCAGCTCCAGAGTTGCAGGGAAGGGGAAGCTTGTGAGGCCGCCTGTGGTCTGCACCTAATTGCCTGGACAAAGCCGAACGCTATGTGTGCGGGCGGAAGTGGTTTCTAAAGGCTGCAAGCACTTTCAACTCTGAGCACCTAGAAGGAAGGCAGACTCTTTCAGGCAGAGGCTACGGAGGCTACGGCACAAGGGTTGACTGACTATAAAATGCAGGCACATGGCTGGTTTTACCACATCCAAAAATACAATGATGTTGCTGATCAGGTTGTGCCACAAATGACTGAACCTGGGCCCAGCAATTGTATTTGAGTAGAAACTGCAATTACTGGAAATTTCCTATTCTCCTCGGTCCAACGACAAGGCTTGGTGAAGATGACACCAGTGTATCCCCAGAAAAACTCTCAAGGATTTACAGAATCGTGGACTGTTTTCTTCTAAGGGGACAGAGGAGCTGGCTCTTGGGGTTCAGCTGTTTCTTTACAGCCCAGAGAGGTGAGGGATCTGCCCAGGGGCACCCAGCCAGCGGCCGACTACAGCTGGATCTCACGGTTCTTGACTTTTAGTACAAGTCCCACAGTGGCATTCTGCCCCGTGGTAGGCTGGTGGGGGCTTTACATCAAACTGCACCTGTTTTCGAAGCCGGCAAACTCTCCACAGGCTTTGCACCACGACGTTTCCTCGCTTTCTCTGCCAAGGTTTTACACAGGTGAGGTTGTGGTGGAACAAGGGTTGCGGGACACCGAGGCACACGTTGTGCTATGGCTGAGGCAAATCCTGGCAACACAACCCGAAGCCAGAGAGAGCCCAGGCTGGTGCTGGAGAGGCACATCGCTTGAGGTCAGGAGTTCAAGACCAGCCTGGCCAACACAGTGAAACCTCATCTCTACTAAAGATTAAAAAAGTAGCTAGGCATGGTGACACTCACTTGTAACCCCAGCTACTCAGGAGGCTGAGGCAGGAGAATTGCTTGAATCCAGGAGGCAGAGGTTGCAGTGAGCCGAGATCCCACCACTGCACTCCAGCCTGGGTGACAGAGCGAGACTCCGTCTCAAAAAAAAAAAAAAAACACTCTATGAATTGTATCATACATATAAAACTTTTGAGACTGACTGTTTCTACCCAGGACAAGCCCTCTGGGATCCATCCAAGTTGCAGCATGGATCAGTAGTCTTTGCCTTTTTATTCCTGAGTAGTATCCTGCAGTATGGCTGGATCAGGGCTTAACCATTCACTTGTTGCATGACATTTGAGTTGTTTGCAGTTTTTGCTATTAGAGATGAAGCTGCTAGGAACACTCATGTCCAGGTTTTTATGTGACTATAATTTTTTTTTCTCTAGGATAAATGCCTAAGAGTACGATTGCTGGGTCCTATGATAAACACATGTTTAGTTTTGAAAGAAACTGGCGTTCTTTTCCTTTCAGCCTGCCTATGTCATTGTATCTGAGGTGCGTTTCCTATAGACAGACTCTTGTTGAATCATGTTGTTTTCTTCCTTTTAATCTCCTCTTCCAGCCTCTGACTTCTAATTGTTCTGTTTAGACCATTTACATTTAAAGTAAGTATTAATCTGTAAGGACTTATAACAGCCGTTTTATCTGTTTTTGGTTTGCTTCTCTGTTTTTGCATTTCTTGCTTTCCTGTGGGCTACGTGAACGATTTTCAGGAGTTCACCTTGATGTATTTGTAGTGTTTTTAGTATACCACTTTGCATCACTTTGCTCTTTGCTGCTCGGTAGTACAATATATGTACATAACTTATCGCAGCCTACTGGTATTAATATTTTACCACTTTGAGTGAAGTATTATAGCCTGACTTCTATTTGCCCCTTTCAATAGAATTGTATTTTCCTATATGCACTGATGTCACATCACTTAGGGTTATCATTTTTGTTTCAACAATCAAGTATGCTTTAAGAAACTCATGAGGCTAATATGATGTTTACCTTTATTTTCACCCATTCTGATCTTCCTTCCTCTCTGAAGCTCCAAGTCTTCTTCTGTTGTGATCTCCTTTCTGTTTGGAGAACTTCCTTTAGTGATTCCTTAGGGGAGGACTTTCTAGCAACTAATTGTCTTAGATTTCCTTCATCTGAGAGTGTCTTGATTCGCCTTCACGTCTGAAGGCTGTTGTTACTGGATGTAGAATTCCGGGTTGACAGTTCTTTTTCTCGGGACTTGAACCATGCTGTGCTGCTTCCTCTCGTCCTCCTGGTTTCACGTCAGGAATCTTCTGACATTCGGGGCTGTGGCTTGTGGATAATGTCATTCCCTCTTTCTCTCTAGTTTTCAGAAGATATCTAGTTTGCATAATTGTGATGTCTCTTGGTGTGGATTTCTTTGAGTTTATCCTAGTTGCAG
Source organism: Theropithecus gelada (assembly GCF_003255815.1). Classification (NCBI taxonomy): domain Eukaryota; kingdom Metazoa; phylum Chordata; class Mammalia; order Primates; family Cercopithecidae; genus Theropithecus; species Theropithecus gelada. The sequence goes on from NC_037686.1 coordinate 71,298,706, forward strand.
TTTGTTTAACTTCTTGAATCTGTGATTTTGTCTTTTGCCAAACAGCAATTAACTCATCAAATACTTTTTCAGCCCATTGTCTCTCTTCCCTCCTTCTGGAAATCCAAGGACACAGATGGTAGCTCTTGTGTTATTGCACTATAGGTCTCTGCTGCATTTAAATGTTGTCTGCCTGTGCTCCTGGCCGTCCGGTTGGGATAAATGACACTCACATGTCCTCACTCAGGTCCACCGATCTTGTCCTCTGTCATCTCCACTCTACAACTGAGCCCATCCAGAAAGCTGGTTTTTTTATTATTATTATTTTATTATTTTGGAGACTCTATTTCTCAGTGCTATAACTTCCATTTGGTTCTTTTTATATGACATATTTCTTTGATGAGATTTTCTGCTTTTTTGTTCATATCAAGAGAATTTGTAACTCCTTACTGAAGCATTTTTATGGATCTTTAAAATCCTTGTCTGATCATTTCAACCTCAGACTTATCTCAGTGTTGGGTTTCCTGATTGTCTTTTCTGGTTCAAATTGTGATTTTCTGGTTCATAGCATGATAAGTGATTTTTGGTTGTATCTTGGACATTCTGGATATTATATCATGACACTCTGGGTCTTATCAAGCTTTCTATTTTTAGCAGGCGGTCAGCACACTGAGGTGCAGCACAGTGCCTGGGTGGAATTCTGTGTCTGTTTCCCACAGGGCCCCTCAGCACCCCCAAGCCTTGCTGTGGGTGAATAGGGATGAAGTTCACTCCCTATCAGCATCACTGCCCCACCCCAGCAGAAGCAGAGTGCTGAACCCCACTGCTGACTTGCTTTCTAGTGGGGGCATGAGCCCAACTCTGGTGGGCCCTGCTGAACTGGGACTTGGGAGATAATCCCTGTGCTCAGCCCCACAGATGCTGCCAGGCAGAACCAGAGCACTGCAGCCACTTGTACAGGTGGATGGGGAAGGACCTGTTGAAATCCCAAGGAGAAAAGAGGAGGTTCTGCTTCTCGGTTTGTGTGTGGCTGAAGTGCGGTTTCCTGTTGCTAGACCACCCTTTTTGCCACCTGTGATTTAGGGGAGCTGCCTTTTCTTGGAGATTTCTTGTCTGTACCTGTCAGTGGTTCTGGGTTAGAGGTCTCTGCAGGGCCCTACCCAGCCCCCAGTTGTGAGGGAGGCAAGAGGGATGCCCAGGGAATTCACTGCCATGTCGCTCCTCCAGTCCCAGGCCCTGGCCTGGCCACTCCACCTTCACGGCACTCCTCAGGGGCTCATGCTTGCCTGTGGTGTGACGGCCAGGATTTTGTTTACCTGTAAGAGGGAGGAAGTGGGGTGAATGGAACTGTTCCAACTTAGCCAAGAGAAGAACTTGTCCTTATCACTTTTAATCCATTACATAAAAAGAAAAGGAACTAAAGAGATAGCATGATGAATTACATTCAATATAGACAAGCACCTCTCTATCTCAGCAATGTTGGCCTCTGGAGATAGTGATTCTTTGCTGTGGGGCTGCCCTGCACTGTGCGGTGACAAGCAGAGCCCAGGCCACCACCCACTAGATGCCAGGAGTGAGCCCCTCCTGGTGGGATCATCAAAATATCTCCAAGCATCATTGAAGTTTTCCAGGGGGGCAGATCACTCTTTCTTGAGAACCCTGGGTCTAGAGCAATTGTAAAGACTATCTATATCCAGGCTTACAAATATCTAGAGTATCTTATTGATTCTTTTTGGAAAAAATTCATGAATTATAGCAAGTTTCTCAGTATTACTAAAATTGCGTGACAAAAGTATATCTTGCCAAAGCACAGTAGGTCGACGTGGTATCCAAAAGATGTTTTATTAATTTCAGTGATGTCACCAAAACTACACTTTTAATTCAAATGCATAAACTTTATGTCAAGAAACACATGAGGTGTGAGGATGCTGAGTTATGAATATATAAGACTCTGGTCACTGGTTTCAAGGAGTTTATTGGAATTTGCTCATGTACTCCAACTAGCATTCGTTGATCACTTATTAGTTACACCTATCAAGTGCTGCCCTGGGGACAGGGATAACAGTGACAAGACCGGGTCCTCCCTTCGTAGAGTTCACAGTACAGTGGGGAGTCAGGCGGAGCACAGCCCAGCACCAGGGAAAGAGGTGTACCCCTCCCCCAGGCAGTCGGGGGGGCTTCCTGTAAGAAGTGGGACCCCAAATAGAAAGAGTTTACACAGGTAATTGTGCGGGAGAGAGAACCTGGATAAATGAAAACCAAATCGAATATGTAAACACAGAAGGCACTCAGTCAACATACAATCATTAACTAATTTGATTGATTAACTCATAATCCGACAAACTTTCTTTGTAGAAGCCAGAAGAGAGCAGGATGAGGAGGGAATGTGACCAGTCCAGGGTCTCACCTGCTACTGAAAACAGAAAAGGCCAGATTATAATCTTCCATTCCTGGGCAATCAAACAAGGGCACGAAGGATCACAGGACATGAGTACCTCCCCAAAAAAGAAACAGAACAAACTGAGGAGTCCTCATTTCCCCCTATCTTCCCATTCCCAGAGTAGAAGGCAGGAGTCAGCCTAGAGAAGATGCCGTCCAGGTGCTGGGTTTGGAACTGAAGTAGGCATCCTTAACAGACAAAATACATGGTGCTGAAAGCCAGCAAAGTCAGTGTTCTTAGATGTCTGAAATAAAATATCAGTGACACCGAATCCTAGTGGAAATTCTGGAGTCAGTAGCAGGAAGTCAGGTAAGAGAAATGGGCCTGAGAATGTGGCACCAGAATGTGAGAAGTAAAGAATCACTTGGAAGCTGAGCACAGTGGCTCACACCTGTGGTCACAGCCACTCGGGAGGCTGAGGCAGGCGGATCCCCTGAGCCCAGGAGGTCGAGATTGTAGTGGGCGATGATCCTGCCACTGCACTCCAGCCTGGGCAACGGAGCAAGACCCTGTCTCTAAAAAAAAAAACTATTTTTAATTAAAACTCATCTAAAAGAAGAAAGGGTTCAAAGAAATTGCCCTAATCCCCATGGGGAGTCTTGGCTGCCTTGAGAGGTGGCCAGCACTCCCTGTGCATCTCAGCAAGTCAGGGGCACTGTGACTCCTCCGAGGTACAAGACCCTAAATGCCAAAGGCTCTGTTGGACAGAGCTGCTCAGCTGTGGCTCAAGGAAGATCCTCTGCCTTAACAATTTGAAGCATCAGTCCTTCCAAGTTTACTTCTCTCCATTCTACCTGTCCTATTCTAGTGGGATGGAGCTGAGTTGCATAACCAATAAAATGTCCCACATTGAGTGCCTGAGATCCTGAAAACTATCATGGTATGGACTGCAGTTCACAAATGGAAGCCCTAATCCCCACTTTGATGGAGTTTGGAGATGGGCACGTTGGGAGGTGATTAAATCACAAGGCAGGAGCCCTTGTGAATGGGATCAGTGCCCTTATGAGAACAGGCCAGAGGGCTCTTCCCATTGCCCACCCTTTACCATGTGAGACTCAGCAGGAAGATGGCAGCTGCACCCAGGAGAGGTCCTCCCTGGACCCCGACCCTGCTGGCACATGTGCTCGGCCTTCCAGCCTCCAACTTTCCAGTCTCCAGTGCTGTGAGAAAATAGACTTCCACTGTGTGAGCCACAGTCTGTGGTATTTTGTTATGGCAATCCAAGCTAACACATATCAATTGACAGAATCCCAGAAAATTAGAAAACTTTAAAACACTCTTTTAAAAAAATTCACTCAAGGCTCTTGTAGAAACAAAACTTACATATTAAACCAATACTTAACTAAACAAAGGTAGTATTTAAATACTCCTAATCTGTTGGAAAATGTTCAGGTTCTGAACCACCTTTACAGATGCAGGTTTATTGGTCCTTTCTGAATGACACTGTAAGATTTGAGCCTTTTATTCGATCGTATGACAAAAGTATGTGAGCACTGGCCGCCGGGAACGGGAGAATGAGATGGAGAGTTGCTCAGAGTTCTCGTTCTACATTTCTGCAGGGCGTGTGATTCCCTCTGCAAAGTGAACGTACAGGGTGCCTGCTCTCTGGCGGGGCAATTGAGTTCTGTGCCAATATTTGTCCAGTAAGCGTCCTCATTCACAGATCAATGGAGTGTCCTTGTATGCACATGGGACAGAGAAAGAGCTGCCATCTCAAAGAACTATATCCACCTAAAGGCCATGGGAAATGTATGGCGGAACAAGTCAGAACCTAAGGCATGAAAGACATGATGAGAATAACAATTGATACTAATTGAGCACTTACTGTATACCAGGCACTTGTCAACATGTGTTCATGAATTATCTCAGTATTGCCAAACACTAACAGAATATTATTATTCTCATTTTACAGACCAAAAAAAATAAGGAAAAATGTAAAGTCTTTTCCCCAAGTTCACAGAAAAGTGGTTGGCAGAATAGGGACTTCTATCTAAAAAACAGACATTTGTACATAAATTGAAACACACAAACACATGTACAGGCACGGCAAGAAAATATAAAAAGAAAAGAAAACCAGAGCTTCCCAGCAGCCAATAGCCAGGGGCAGGCAGACCTGAAGACAGATGGTGATTGCTGTAGACATGAGTTTGTGACAGGGTCGCCGACCCCAACTGTGCTGCTGTCCATGGTCCTGGAGGATTGTAGTCTAACAGGGTGTGGCTGTTTCTTCTCATCCCAGGTAACTGGGGATCCTGTCCTGGCTCTCCAAGGAATACTGAGCTATACATGAGAGGTTCCACGGTGAGAAAAGTGGGAAGCAGAGAGAGAAAGTTCTGGAGTCACAAACACTGTCAGATTCCAAAGGAGAAAGCAAGAACTTGTTTTCAAATAACTCCATGTAATATTTATTTCAGATAATTGGGAAGAATATGGTTTTGCTTTTCAATTTACTCTCAAAAAAACAGTAATTCGCCCAACGCTATGACACCTATGTTTGTGTGGATTTTCCAGCTTTTCAAAAGCTCTCGAATCCTGGTTTCTGAACCACGTATTGTCACGTATTGCTTTGATGTGGCGTCGTCTTGGTAAATAAACAGCCAGAATGCCAGGACATCAGATTCATGTAAATGGCTGGTTGCAGCCTCTCTGCCTGCATTGCTGCTCCCGCCCCGTCTTCAGTCACTTGTAAGGTAAACTTTCCTTGTCTGTGTCCTTGAAAAGTAAATAGGCTTTCCAGTACCTTCCGGGCAGCTTGCTGTGCCCATGAGGGAAGGGCCACTGAGGAGAGCAGACAGAGAGAGGGAGAGTGGCCCCAGACGGTCCACCACCCTGAGCCGGACATGGGGCAGATGTAAGGATAAAACTGTCGGCAGTGAAAACACAAAGAGAAATATTGCGATTTCCTATTATCCACATTCTTCCCAGGGGCTGTCTGCCCAGTTGCCATGGCACAGGCGCTGAGATTTCATAATTTTCCTCCTGCCCGCCATGTGCTCGTGCAACAATGTGAATTTAATCAGCCCAGACAGTTGGTTGGGTTTTGTCCATGTGAGTGGAATAAAACTTTTCTCACCAGCTAAACCCACAAAGTATCTAAAAGCCATAAATAATGGGTAACTCCTATAACTTGCACCTGCCTGTTTTATTTGATCAAGGCTGCAAGGACCCAGAGAGAAACTGCAGAGCTCCCAAGTGCCAGCGGCTGCTCGTGGCCAAGCTGCCCAGACACATTTTCAGTGGAAACTCTTATTTTGATAGGGAGGTATTCTTTCCGAAGGACAGAAATAATTCTGATCCAAGTAGTAATTTTAAATGGAACAGTCCTAACTAACAGCGATTCCTTCCACCAGGCAAAGAAAGGAGTAATGTGGGGAACCATCAGGAGGACTGTCTGAGCATCAGAGGACGGAAGAGCAGGTTTAACCAGCAGATCACGAGGGAGGACTGTCTGAGCGTCAGAAGACGGAGAAGCAGGTTTAACCAGCAGATCATGAGGGAGGACTGTCTGAGCACCAGAGGACTGAGGAGCAGGTTTAACCAGAAGATCACGAGGGAGGACTGTGAGCATCAGAGGATGGAGGAGCAGGTTTAACCAGCAGATCATGAGGGAGGACTGTGAGCGTCAGAGGACGGAGGAGCAGGTTTAACCAGCAGATCACTAGGAACAGAAAGCGAGCGTGGAAACCCCACACATTCCTTTGGTCATGGTGAGAGGCAGAAGTGCATAATACCAGCCAGGGCTATGAATACGGAAGACCCAGAACTGGATTTGTCTGTTGCACTTAGAAATATTATTTGAACTGTTTGAAATTATTTGGATCCTTTGAGAGAATAACTTGCCCTATTTAGAAATATCATTGCAACATGATCAAGAGTAATTGTTTTCTAAAAAGTAGTTATCTGAAGTTTGCACATCATAAAAAGTATGTCATTGGTTTAAATTTGCAGTGGGGAGAGATTTAGATATACTTATTTTTATCTCTATATTCTGATACAAAATTATTAAATTTCCAAGACTCTTAAAAATACAGACTCATTATGGTCAAATGATCATGAAATTCTTTATTGTGTTTTTAATGTATTAGATGACATAAAATAATAATACTGGAAAAATGCTTCTTTGATACAAAACTAGAAAATAAGACTATAATAAATGTATTTGCTGGATACCATTTTTAAAATTAACAAATCTATTTTCTATGATATGCTGCCAAGAGTCATGCTACTTCTCAGGGCTCACAGCAAAGAACAGGCCATTATTTAAGCCATTTCTTAATTCAGCAAGAATTAAAGAACAAGAAACCAGACAATGGAATATTTGCAGAATTTTTTTGGAAGTCATGTATAATGCCCACTAATCTAAAGAGACTCCTATTTTGACAAAAGTTGGCAAAAGGCTAAAGATGGTTCAAACAACTTCAGGTATTTGAAGTAGTAAAAGAAAATATCAGAAGACAGTAGCTGAAAATGGCAGTGAATGCTGTGTGCACCTGTTATTTTGATCATAACCCACGATTTCTCCACTGTGTCACCATTTCCACTGGCCTCCCATGACCCTTTCCTTCCTTTTCTTTTCTTTTCTTTTTTTTTTTTTTCCTGAGATGGAATCTTGTTCTGTTGCCCAGGCTGGAGTGCAGTGACACCATCTCAGCTCACTGCAAGCTCCGCCTCCCGAGTTCATGCCATTCTCCTGCCTCAGCCTCCCGAGTAGCTGGTATTACAGGCACCTGCCCAGCTAATTTTTGTATTTTTAGTAGAGACGGGATTTCACCATATTGGCCAGGCTGGTCTCAAACTCCTGACCTCAGGTGGCCTGCCCACCTCAGCCTCCCAGAGTGCTGAGATTACAAGCTTGAGCCACTGCGCCTGCCACCGCACCTGGCACCTCCACCCTTTCTGATGTTCTTGTGACCAGTTCACCAAAGGAGATATTAATTTTTAAAATGCACTTGTTTTTCAGTTGAGATCCTGCCCAGTGAATATTTTCATCATGAGAGAAATCCCTACACCACGTCTTTAGCCACCTGTGCATTGCATTATTTGATGGAGGCAGCGTGGAATAAAAGAAACACTTCCCATCAGGTCAGCTTTGGATCCGGATCAAATGTGGGCCAGTGGTCAAATAGCTCTGAGCCACAGTCAAAACGAAAATTAAAAATTTTGTCCCAACATCTGAAACCACTTCCCCCTTGAATTCTGAGTTCCTGGCTCTCCACACCCAGAGGCCTCCACACACGGAGGGCCTGTGCCCTGAGCACAAAAGCCAGTCATCTGGGGAGGCCCAGGCAGGAGGAGCGTTTGGACCCAGGTGTTTGAGACCAACCTGGACAACAGCGAGACCTTGTCTCTTAAAAAAAAAAAAAAAGAGAGAGAGAGAGAGAGAGAAAATACAGAGAAGAAGAAGAAGGAGAAGGAGGAGGAGAAGAAGAAGAAGAAGAAGAAGGAGGAGGAGGAGGAGGAGGAGGAGGAGAAAGAAGAAGAAAGAAGAAGAAGAAGAAGAAGAAGAAGAAGAAGAAGAAGAAGAAGAAGCAGCAGCAGCAGCAGCAGCAGCAGCAGCAGCGGCGGCCACTCACCTGCTTTAGCGAGCTCTGCCCGTGCAGCTGGACTGTTTTTCTGCTTTTCTTCAGTTCTCTGGACGCTCCCTGCACCTGATTTCATTGTTGTCTTGGATGATTCACTCAACACCTGAGACGATGAGGAATGAGGGGAGGTGCTCACAGCTGCCTGGATCTTAGGTGAGCCTGGAGCTGCGACCTTACAAATGTGGTTCCCATGGTGTCCGCTGTCACCTCCTGTAACACTGAACAAGGCAGGGAGTGGCGGGACCTCCTTGCAGCCCGCGCCGGCCCTCGGGTGCTCATACGTTTGCCCACGGTGGCTTTTGTCAGGACTCACGAATGTGCGGGTCTGTCCGGGCCCAGTCTGGGCCTCCAAGTCCACTGGCCGGGGCACCCTTAGGTCTCATCCCTGCTCCTCCCTCTGGGGACAGGGTGGCAGGTCTCAGGAGTCAAGGTTGCCGCATTTCTGAGGACCATGTGAGAGGAGCAGGGATGCAAGACGTGTTAACGATGGGAACGGCAGAAGCTGAAGAGTGACAGTAGAGTGAAGACGTCCGTGTCTGCACTAAACAGCTAGCAGGGAGAGGAATCAGACAGTGTCGCCTCTCAAGGCAGAGCATCTATCTAAAAGGTGGACAGTTCTCTCGCCAGGTAGAGGAATATCCATGACCAACACCGTGGGTCTCCACCTCCCAAGCCCATGACCAATACTGTGGGTCTCCACCTCCCAACCCACGTCCAGGACGTCTTGAGGGGGCAGATGTGCTGCTCGTCCTCCTGCTGTTTGTGGGAGACCTTGGTCACAGCTTTCCCTCAGCATGTTGGCTGCCTGGGCATCACAAAGGGTGACTTGGGGACATGGCCTGCATGCAGTGCACTCTGCCATGTTTCATTCTGGTGCCAGGTGCTGGCAGCACAGGGAGCAGGCCCGGCCGGGTGGGCTGCGCTCAGTTCCAATGCATGGGCTGAGCTAAGGTGCAGCAGCACTGCCTCCTTCAGGTACTGACTCTGATCACATTCAAATGTCCCTATGCAGCGAAGCCTGCTGGGCTGCACCCCACCAAGGTTTTGGGAAGGGTGAGATCCTACCAAGAGCCCCATTCCGTGGCTACCTCAGTAAATCAAACATGGGACCCGCAGGGCTGTAGTATCCACGAGTCTGCCATGGTTGGATGAAGGTTCTCAGGGCAGCACTGCTGTCTGCACTGTGCGCATGTGTCTCAGCCCCACAGACGCAAGAAGAGGCCCTGCTAAACTGGGGGTGCACTAACCACTCATTTTATTACATAAAGGAGTGTGAGGGCCTTATGTCCGATGGGCAGTGACACGTTCCACCTTGCTTTTAAGCAAACATGTTCAGAGAGAAAAAGCGCACTTTTCACCTGGTGTGTGTGTGTTGGGGCAGGTGTGAATTTTAATTAAACTGGATGGGTCACCAGGATCAGGTCACACCACGTTGCACTATGCGGGGTAAGATGGGTATAAGAAAGTGATGTCCAAGGAACAAAGATGACACCATTTAGAATATAAATGTATCTATGCAGAGCAAGACAACATCTGTGCGGAGCACGGTGTATCCAAGAACGAGGACATTCCTGTCAGAGCAAGGCTGGGCCCTGTAGAGAAAGGATGTGTCCATGTAGATCAACGCCGTGTCTGTGTAGATCAGGGCTGTGTCTGTGTAGATCAACGCCGTGTCCGTGTAGATCAAGCCTGTGCCCATGTGGATCAAGGCTGTGTCCGTGCAGATCAAGGCCGTGTCTGTGTAGATCAAGGCCGTGTGTGTGTAGATCAAGGCTGTGTCCGTGTAGATCAAGGCCGTGTCCGTGTAGATCAAGGCCGTGTCCGTGTAGATCAAGGCCGTGTCCGTGTAGATCAAGGCCGTGTCCGTGTAGATCAAGGCCGTGTCCGTGTAGATCAAGGCCGTGTCCGTGTAGATCAAGGCCGTGTCCGTGTAGATCAAGGCCGTGTCCGTGTAGATCAAGGCCGTGTCCGTGTAGATCAAGGCCGTGTCCGTGTAGATCAAGGCCGTGTCCGTGTAGATCAAGGCCGTGTCCGTGTAGATCAAGGCCGTGTCCGTGTAGATCAAGGCCGTGTCCGTGTAGATCAAGGCCGTGTCCGTGTAGATCAAGGCCGTGTCCGTGTAGATCAAGGCCGTGTCCGTGTAGATCAAGGCCGTGTCCGTGTAGATCAAGGCCGTGTCCGTGTAGATCAAGGCCGTGTCCGTGTAGATCAAGGCTGTGTCCGTGTAGATCAAGGCTGTGTCCTTGTTGATCAAGGCTGTGTCCGTGTAGATCAAAGTTGTGTTCATGTAGAACAAGATTTCGTCCACATAGAGCCAGGATGTGCTCATGCAGAAGAAGGATATATTCACACAGCACAGATATGTCTATGTTGAGCGAAGGTTTTTCTGGGATTCGAGCTCTGCTTCTCTAATGCCTGTGTCTATCCTGCCACGTGGACTTTCACATCAACCTCCTTGAGCCGGGCCCTTGAACAGTCAAGGTGTAGGAGATGGATCCGTTTCTCAGGGCTGCAACATCAGAGTATCACAGATTTGATGGCTTCACATGGAATGTATTTTCCTGTCACGCTGGAGGTGGAGTATCTGAGATCTGGGTGTTAGCAGGGTTGGCATTTGGTGCCCGAGGAGGAGAATCTGTTTTAAATGATGGGGTTCAGGGCTCACTGCCCAAAAATATGGCACTTTACATATGGCATTTAAGAATGGGGCGGAAGCAGGAAGGTCACTCCCCAACTTTCTCCTCCTCTTCCACAGAAGCAGGTCCTAAAACCTGGCGGGTCCTTTCTGGCCTTTCCCTGAAGCAGATCATAAGATCCTCACGACCTAAGGGCCCCCACTGCCCGCCAGGGAAGACACATCCTTAGCTTGGAAGACGTGGGGACAGAGAGACGTGTCTGCACACACAGGCTTTGCTGCGTCCCCGCTCCATGACCATGTGATCGCACCTCTCTGGGACCATGCGCTTCCTCAACCAAGCCGGCCCGACAACACCCAAGCTCACCCAGTTCTTTGCGTCTTCATAACTTTATGAAGGCCTCCATGTCGTTCAAACTTATTAATTAAATTCCAGGCTTCTCTCCTGTTAATCTGTCTTTGTCTGATTTTCAGACCCAGGTGGGAACCCGAGACAATCCAGGTCAGCCTTTTCCCTCCGTGGCTCCTGACGCCTGCGCGGGCACCTTGCTCTGCCCTGCGAGCAGCAGTTCAGCAATTCGGGACAACGGCCGGCGGGGGGAGGATTCTCACCACATCAGCGCCTCACGTCTCTGTCTGTGGGGCTCATTCAAGGAAAAGGGGTAAGAGTCTTTTTTTTTTTTTTTTTCCAGTTTTCAGCCAAGGTCCAAGCCCAGCCAAGGTCCCTAAAATGGGCGAGGAAAACCTTTCCTTACACAGGCCTCTCCCCAGCACCTGGTGGCCGCTGGTGACCTTTGTCCTTCCTTGGCACGTAGAAGCAGCACCTCCATTCCCCCTTCAGGAGCCGTGTTCTCCCCGCGTGTGCATCCATCCTAGCTCCAACTTTCCTCTGTCTATAAGGACGCCAATCATACTGGACTAGGACCTGCCCTAACGATGTCATCTCAATTTGGTCATCTGCAAAGTCCCTATTTCGAATAAGGTCTGTCATCCTAAACGCGGGGAGAGGCTCTCTAAGAGGAGAGGTGCTGATCTGAGAGCCGAGCATGGCCGTGGCACCCACACGCCACAGCAGACTCTGCGCGTCTGGGGAGGAAGGGAAGACCAAGGCTTGAGGGAAGCCATCAGAGGATGAGGCAATGCTTTGAAATGATTCTCCTCGGCTACAAGGATGGATAAGGGTGTCGCTGATCTGAGGCTGGCCTGGCCGTGCTGGGCCGACGTCCTTGCAGAGTGCTGCTTGTGCCAGGCTGCGGGTTTTGTAGTGTTTTTCATGACGAGGCACACAAGCACGAGGACCATCTCCTCATGGCCTTCCCCGCTCTGTTCAGCAGTTTTCTTAACATTTGTGACCGCACTGTGGCTCTGTCAACATTCACAGGTCACATTCTCGGACACCGGGTGTGGGACTCGATCACAGGAATCTCAGGGGACAAGCAAAGCCCAGGGTGGAGGGATGTGGAAGCAGGAGCAGAGCAGAGTCAGGGGAGCCCTGGCAGAGGCGCTGGGAAGCGGGTGTTGGACCGGGACGGGCCCCACACAGGCTGCTCTCCTCCTGGCAGGGATCCCTGGGCCTGGGAGGACTCCTCCTGTCCACCTTTCTGTCCCAGCTCTTTTCCTTAAAAGGACACAGGCATGATCCTCGTGAGACAGCCCACGCCCGGCACACTGCCTGTGGGGGCAACAAGCTCCAGTGAGGGGGTGAAACCCACCACAGAGACCACAAGCCCCAGACTTAACACCAGACGCCTGCCCTGAGCACGGCCGCCATGCGGACCCCAGACTATAGCAGGACCATTTACATCCTGACAGGGCTTTGCTACTTATGACATTCTAGTGCCAAAAGTGCAGAGAGCCTGTGAGAGAAGGGGCCGTCCTGGAGGAGCTGTGGAAACCACTCCTTGTCCGCAGCTCCCTCTGCTTCCGGGGACGGGAGGCTTCATCCCTTGCATTCCTTCCCGTGCTGGGGTCAGCTCAATGCAGCCTAGGGGCTTCCGGAGGGGAAGGGAGAGGGAGGGAGGCTGCCCCTGGGCTCTGCCTGGCGGTCATGGTCCCTTCCAGGGCTCACTGGGGTTCTGTGGCGGGGCTGCCCGCCCGACCACAAATTCACCCATTCACAGGAAGACCCGACCTAACCCCCCTGCAGTAAGACTGAAAGGAAAAGGAGGGCGGAAAGTCGTGTCCTGCCAGGTAGATTCTGAAGGGACGGACCTCCTGCCCTGAAGCAGCTTCAGAAACAGACAGGAAGAAGGTGGCGAGGCCCTTGGAGAAGATCCCCGGGTCCCTCACAGGACTCAGGACTAAACGGGAGGCTAGGAGGCCTCACATCGCGGCCCGCTCCGCAGCAGCCCCGCGCTAGCCAGGAAGACGTTATCCGTCCATCGCCGGAGACTGTTCGTGTATTAGCAATTCACTGTCAAACGTTCAAGAGTTTGCCAAAGCATAATAGATGCTTTACATTTTATGCATAACTAGTTCTGAGACCAGGGCTATAAAAGTTTTCTATTAACATGTAAGCACTAAGACAAGTTTTTTTTTAACTTGATAAATATACATAACTCCTTAACAATGAGGCTCTTGTGTTGCTAATGGGGACTCTTAATGGAGAGTTATATTTCCAGGATTATATCTTTATTCAGTTGCAAATGATTTTTGGGGGGAGTTTTAATGCTCTGCTCCGTCTATGAATAATAGTATCGTTTGAATGCAGCGGACACCTGGTGCCGGAGGACAGTGGGGCTCTGCAGTGACCTGGCGGCGCTGCCAAGTTCGCATTTTCCCAGCCTTTCCTACCCGCTCCATTCAGCATCTAATTTCATTCTCCCTCAGCAAAACGCTAGACACTTGTAACTTTATTCTCCCTCTGCAAAAACTTGCTCTCTTGTAAGGAAAAAATCCTGGAAGAAAAAAATTTCTCTTATCAATCTCTTCTTATATGGAATCTAGTAATTTGAAGGCTGGCTAAAGTTTCAGGAAAAACCTTCCAATTAAATACTGTAAAAAGATAAAATAACAGTGGCCTTGCTGCTGCCCAATAGCTTTATTGAAGCGCTCTTTTGTTGATTTATTGTACGTTAGCCACTGAGCCGTGCAAAGAACATTACGTTTCAGAAAGAGCTATTCGTATGCGGCCTGCATCCACTCCAAAAACAATCAGGCCTGTATTGCGTTTTGCAAATTTATACCAGGATGTTGGTTTAGAGTGTTTCCCTGAAAAGTTTTTCAAGTAAGTGTCTGCTTTCATGGGCGAGAGTGATTGAGGCACACAAACAAACCTTTGTTTCAAAACTCACAGATGTATGGCCGGGCTGAGCTTTGTTTTCCCCTTTAAGAAGTATTCTCAGATTTTTGTTTTGAGCACAACACAGGATTGTACAAAAAAAAAAAAAAATCAGCTTGAGGATGAATGTCTCGTATAATCTTAGACTTTTCCAGATTTTCCCAGGGTTAATTTTTCTACCCTGAACTTTGCGTGTTGGGTAGGTTAGGTTTTTTTTTTTTTCTTTAATTTATTTATTTGTTTGTTCGTTTTGTTTTTGTTTTTAAATTCAGGCACGCCACGAAAAAGAATTCTGCCTACTTCAGTTTTGAATGCGGCTTCAGGAAACTTCATTTCAAAGCTATTAGGGAGTTTGCAAGCTCCATAAGTATACTTTTGTTCGAGTTGCGATCTGCCCTTCTCCCTCGCTGGGCGCCCGAGCATCGTGCTGGGACATCCGGCAGCCCCAGGCTGCACGACGTGGAGCCAAGAGGACAGCCACCTGGGTCGGGGCTGAAGGAAATCCTAAGTGACAAAATATTTAGACCTCAAGGCGGGCATCTTTGGGGGCACAAACACAACTCTTCCTGCCAAATAGCAGAGGTTAAGCTCCACATAGCCACGGTTCAAACAAAAGATATTTGACCATAAGTGAGGCTCAGGAATGATTAGTTGAAAGAATCACATAGAGACAAAAACCATAGAGCCAAAGGTGCAAAAGCCAGCTCTGTGTCCAAAGCACCCCTGGGCTCAGGAGGGTATGTGTGTCTGACGCCCAGGATCGAGCGAGGGTGATGCAGCCGCCAGCCAGCCCAAGCCTCAAGTCTGGAGCTGTGTACACAACGGAAGGGCATTCTTAGAAGGTCAAGTTAACAGGATAAGCCTTGCACAAGCAAAGATGTATGTGTGTCAACCCCAGAGTGTGGGAGCCTGTAAATCATAGCTGTGCTTGGTTCCAGGGATCAGCTCTTACCGTGGGATTCTCACTTTGAAAGAAAAAATGACATTCCTCAAATCTAGTGAGACAGTAATCTGTCATAGCGCAGAGTCAGAGAAGGTAGGGGGGCGAGGGTGTAGGGGCAGTAGGTAAGTAGTACTTGAGCTTAGCTGAGTTATCATTGCTTTCAGGTTAGTTACAGTTTATGATTTATTGAGCACTATGTCCTTTCCATATTGTAAACCAAAAAGTATCTAAGACAAGCCTCAGTCAATTTAGAAAGTTTATTTTGCCCATGACACAGCCGCAGGAGGTGGCTGACATGTGGCCAAGGTGATTGGGGCACAGCTTATGCTTTTATACATTTTTGGGAGACACAAGACACAAATCAATACATGTAAGATTTACACGGTTCCATCCGGAAGGGCGGACAGCTGGAAGCGGGGTTCTTCCAGATCACACGTGGATTTAAAAATGTTCAGATTGGCAATTGGTTGAAAGAGTTACTATCTATAGAAAGGAATGTCTGGGTTAAGGTAAGGGGCTGTGCAGACCCAGGTTTTATCATGCAAGTGGCAGGCTTCAGAGAGAGGAGACTGTAAATGTTTCTCATCAGACTGAAGGTCTGTGTTGATGGTACTGCTGGAGGGTACAATGAGGCACGCCCACCCCCTCTTCCTGGCCTGAACCAGTCTTTCAGGTTACATTTTAGGGTGCCCTGGCAGAGGAGGACGTCCATTCAGATGGTTGCAGGCTGGTGGGGGGGCTTTGGCTTTTATTTCTGGTTTATGATATCATTTATGAAACTATTTTTATTTTATTTAACTATTACATTTAACTCGCCAAACAATCGTGCTAATAAGATTATTAATCCCAATTTAGAGATGAGGAAACAGAGACTCCAGGAAATGCATATAATTTGACCGAGGTCCTCCCTCTGGTGCTTAGCACGCTTGGTCCAGGCACACATTTGACTTCCACCAGGGCCCGAACCCCTTGGGGGCTGAGCTGACTGTCTCCAGTGCCTGGCAGGTGGAGAGTAATTCTTTTCCCCTAGACGAGGATGGCAGGGTGCCGGCTGTCACTTGAGCAATCCCTTCCTTTTGCCTCTTCCCCCCCGCCCCCAGAAAATGATAGAATCTGCTTCAAGCTCTCATTGGGACTGGCTGATGTTGGCATTCACTCAGGCTGTGCCTCTGCACTCCTTGTTTAAAGACCATGACTAAATTGGGCTGCGCCAACTTGTACGACAGCATGGAGATTTACTGCTGCCACGTGGTTCCAGAACTGCATCTCCACCGGCTCACATCAATGTCCTGTTCACTTGGGATGCCAATCGTTGCCAGTGGCTTTTGAGATACTGGCTGGGACATGACATTTCATCTAGAAAGTGGCGTGCTGGGATGGTTTCTCAGGGGAAGACAGAGAACCACACAGCACAAAGATGCGGGAGTTGGCGTCGGGCAAATGCAAGTGCTCAGTGAACACCCGCGGTGCCCAGTCCAAGTCAACGGGAGGCTCTGGGGTTGACGAAACTGCTCAAGGTGGAGTTATTTTAAGTGTCCGAGTGTGCGTCCTCTTTCCACGTGTCCTGAGATGTAGCGCTCTTCATCCTTCCACCAAGAGAGTGGCATTCATCCTAAATTCACTGATGGTATCAGAATGAAGTCAATGAGTCTAGAAAAATGTATCTCAAATCAGGAATTAAAAGTCAGAGAGTCAAGGGCTTCTGGGAAGCATCTGCAAAGTTAAAGGAAGTCACCCAAATACAGAGCTTGTTCAGGAGCACTTGTTCTCAGACATTATTAGTAGATTTACGTTCTTTCTATCACCCTCAAAACGATCAAAGCCTGCACACAGATGGTGCGAGTTCCCCATCAAGCCTGCTCAGGCGTATCCAGTGGAGACTGGCCCGACACTGCATTCCACGATCAAAACCTGTATACAGATGGTGCCTGTTCCCCACCAGGGCTGCTCAGGCACGTCTGGTGGAGACTGGCCTGACACTGCATTCCCTGCAAGACCACCGCCCCTGCCAATCCCACCGCTGCCCTGTGGCTGAAACGCCTGCCCCCTTGATCTTTCATTTCTGACCATTTTGGAACCTAGACATAAATTATTCTTAGTCATTTACAACATTTATTGTCTCACATCTGAGATCCTTAACTAATTATCTTTCTCTTCAAGGGACTGAATCTCTTTGTGTGGGAGGATTAAAAAAAAAAAAAGAAAGAAAGAAAAAGAAAGAAATGTGTTTATTTCTTCCAGTTTTTGCAATGTGCTATTTGTGAAACCCCAGACCTCCTCACCTGATGTCACTGTCTCAGAATCGAGTCTGCATTTCTAAAATCTCCCAGAACCTGAAGGAAACATTAGGGAGATCTTAGAACCCAAATCTGACCCTGTCCTCATGTCCATACTCGGAATCCCAGGGTTGTACTGGGGAGATGCCGCCCTGAACGTCATTTCTGCGTTAACTTCAATTTCCAACACGGAAGCAAGGAGTTTCTTACCAGCTGAATGTCAGTTTTCTAACCATGAGCCACGTCATGAAAAACTCTTGAGTTCTGGGTAAGAATAAGGACCAATATCTGAAAACGCAGCAATCCGTAATTACTTTTCTATTTGTCCTTTCCAAGGGAGAGACGAGGGTCAGCTCTCAAAATCATCACTTGTCATCTGAATGACAGGGACTCAAAGCCGAGTGATGGCGCAAAGCAGGCAGGCGAAGCCTCCCTCGGTGCTGGGCCCGGCCTGGCACTGCGCATCCTTGGCCTTCGGGACCCGGGCTCCCGCCCCCGTGCCCAGCCTCACGCCCGCCCCGGCCTGCTGTCCCCTGAGCTCCAGGCCCGCCGCCAGCCTCGCTTCCCGCCTGCACTTTTCCTTCCCGGCCTGGCAGAGACATCTCTGCGAGTGGGAAAGGCCAGGGGAAGTCCCAGCCCCTCCAGCGGCGCCCCCCGGGTTACACCCGAGCACCGCACACTCGCTTCTCCCGGGACTTAAATGTAAACTCCGCGTGCGTCGTGTCCCCGTGGTTGTCTGGGGCCGTCATTCCCACTTCGTGCTCCTCTCGTCATCCCCGCAAGACCAAGAGGCAGGTGAGTCCGGGTCCTTCCACAGCGTTCCCAGCGAAGGAGGTTAGTTATAGCACACAGAGCCCCGGGGAAGGCGAGCCCGAGCCGGCGCACGTGGAGACCCCCTCGGAGACCCCAGCGCACAGGGAGGCTCGCAGGCGGTGGTCTCTCCAAGGAATCCCCGCCTGCTGCCGCAGGTCGTCCGGACCCACCGGCCTCCCCACGCTTGGATGCGGGAAGGGGCCCTCCTGTGCCCTGCGCTGCCCGCCTCCCAGGCCCACCGGCATGAGGCTTTGGCCCTGTTCCCTTCCCTGGATCTGCCTGCCTGGCGCCTGCCGCCTCCCTCAGAGGAAGGGCTAAGTGTTACGAAGACCCCTCATGTTTTCCCTTCTGAGACACACAGTCAAAGCCCAGGAGAATCGGGGTCCGGGGGAAGGAAAGGGAGAGCCCGGCGCATGGTGCATCCAAGGCCCTGAGCGCTGCGGGAGTAGGAGGGACTCAGGGACGCTTTCTCAGAGGTACCTCTGCTGTCCTAAAAGCTAAGCCAATAAGGAACAGAACTTTGCCTCTTCATATGGAAAGTGGATGTGGCTGCCGCGCAGTAGCTGTATAGAAGCGTTTTCGAGGTTTACATGACAGCCAGAAGGTATCTGCACTGCGGGAGGCTCCAGACATACAGCTCCTTACATGCAAACACGCGTGCACGCACATGGGTGGAACAGGGCAGGCTCCAGGCCAGTGAGCCCCAGGCCCCTTGGGCGGTGCGCCTACTGTCCCAGGGACACTGCCACCCTTCAGCTCAGCAGGGGCTCATGGCACAGCCATGGCCCGGCTTTCTGCATAGGCAGGAGTGCAGCCATTTGCCCATTTGCCAGGCTGCAAGGAGTGAGGTCACAGCCTGGCAGGGTTCCCTGACATGCTGAGGACAACAGAGGCCCCACCGCTTCTCAGAACAGGAAGACTCGCGTGTGGCCATCGACACCTTGCATTGAATTATTGGTTTCCGTGTTTTAGCCAACTGGAGTCCTGGAGAATTATTTTTACTCAGGTGACATCTGTGATAAAGAGCCCATCAATAAATACTTTCCGCCTGCGTAATGTGCTCCCCCCAAACACTGGCGCCAGAAGATCCTGCTCTGCGCAGCTGGCCTGGGGTCCAAGAAGGCAGAGCTCCGTGGAGACAGGCAGGGCTGCGGCCGCCCTGTCCCACACCAAGGCCTCTGGCTGAGTTAAATGGCCAGTGCGGGGCGTCCTTAGGATTGGCCAGTCACCGGGACTCTGACCAGAGGATGCTCCTTGTCGCTGAGGATGTGACAAAAGAGAATGGCATAGGAGTGCCATGGAGGCAGTGACCGGGCAGGTGGTGTTAGGGGACACAGTGGTCTCTATCCACAGGCCCTGGCTCCCAACTCCCGCAGCCTTTGTGATAACGCTGGGACCCCGTGGGCCTTGGGCACCAGCATCTCTGACCATCTCCTGTCCTTCTTTTGCCTGATCCAAGGCAGGACTCTAACCTGACTGTGGATCAGAATACCTTCATTCCAGAGAGGGCCTCGCCCCACACTCTGCAGGAAGGAATCTGCACAGAGGCCAGGATACGTCTGAGCAGACAGGCCCTGCCGGGGTTGGTTCCTGCAGGTTTTGTCCATTCCCATTTCTGCATGGCTGTCAATCATGTCTAGGTAATGAAATCTCCATAGGAACCCAAGAGCATGGAGTCTGAGCTTTCCGAGAGCTGAGCACGCCAAGGTCCGTGAAGGACGGAGCGCCCATGAGGGCACAGAAGCTCCATGCCCCTCCCCCTGTATCCTTTGCAATATCCTTGATAATACACCAATTGACACAGGTGTTTCCCTGAGTTCTGTGAGCCACACCAGCAAATTAATCGAACCCAAAGAAAGGGGCATGGGAAGCCCAATTCGAAGCCAGTTGGTCAGAAGTTCTGGAGCCCAGACTTGCAGCCAGTGTGGGGGGCAACCTTGAGGACCCAGCCCTTACCTGTGGATCGGACGCTGTCTCCGGGTGGACAGTGTCGGAACTTGGCCAGAGGACCCCACTGGTGTCTGTTGCTGAGCTGGGGGAAAGCCCCGCACATCTGGTCACAGATGCTGTTGTCATGGTGACCTAAGAACAGAGGAAAGGCACAGCTAGAGTTTCCCGAAACGCACAGCATCCACGTCCCGTGTGAGCGGGATCTCCGGGAGCCATGCAGGGAGACGTTCACGTGCCAGAGAATGTCCTGAGTAACATGGGGGCGGCAGGGGAGAGAGCCCCCAACAGTGACAGCTCTTCAAACCCTAATGCTGGAGGGACGCCACAGCTTGCAGAAGCTACGCATGGACCAGCAAGTCACACTCACGGGGTTATAAAGCCATGGCACTGGCTGGCTTTGGGGAGGGAGGAGAGAGCGTAAAGGCGCTTCCATCTATTTGTAATGTTTTTCCTTCTCTAATTGCCGGCATTAGGTAGCACTATGCTTTGCTGTATTGTTTAATGTATCAGAAAGGTGGTTTTTACCGTTTTTAACAACCAGGGCCTGGTCTGGCAGCTTAAGGGCTGAGCTCCAGGAGACAGCGGGACTGGCTTGTGTAATGTGTGTTGCTGGAAGATGGTTTTGCTAAAGCTAGTTTGATCAACACCATTCTTGGGCATGTCTGAGGACTTTGCGCAGGTATTAACAGAGGGAAATATCTCCACCTTGGAAACTCTTACTGGTGATTTTCTTATTTAATTAGCTTTGGCATGACAATAATACCCCTAAAATCCTTTGCAAACTGACCCTCCATGATCATACATGCTGCAGGTGCATCTGGCAGATACGGGTTCAAGCTCAGACAGTTTGCTCATAGACAGTCTGGACAGTTGCTTTAGCAAGATGGAGAAGCAGCTACAGTGACGATCTCCCCATGTCAAATTCCACCCTCCCCACATCTTCTTTCGCTTTCTGTATTCGGATTAATTATTGGTGCTGATTATTGGCACAGTCTTTCAGCTATGCCAGCCTATGGAATTATATTTCTTAATACAAGGCCAAACTGGCAGTGATTCCCCGGCCACAGAAGGTGGAACGGTCCCAGTAAATCAGGCTACGCTTTCACTGGGTGTGCCGTGTCAAATGCAGCCTCTCCTGGTGCTTCTTCAGTGCGGTTGACCTCTTAGTATTATGGCTATCACATTTCAGCATCAGTCAGCCTTAGAGATGAGCCGGCTTCCTCACTGATATGGCTAGACTAGGAGATAGATAGATATATTAATACATATCTAATGCAATCATAGTTCCCCTGAGAATCACTGGAAACATTAGCTTTTTATTTATTTATCTTACTTAAACCCCAAAGACTCAAATGCCCACAGGGGCTCCTGTCTGCTGTGTGCTGCCAACTCACTTGATTAGGAAGCCTCGTGGTGGGAGGGACTGTGGCTGGCACCTCTCAGGGGCGCTCTGCAGACATTCTGCAGGAAGCCACACACATTCACCTTGACAGCAGGCTCCTGCCGGGTGCCCACGGAAATGACTTCCCTAATTCTGCCATCTCCACTGCAGTGGTTTCTTAATGCCCCATAAATCCAGCCAAATACTTTGACCTTTTTATACATTGTCATTGTGCTTCCTGAAATTGTCCAGTCCAGCAAAACGTCTACAAGAGGCCTTCAGTGCAGCTTTTTGACAAGTGTGTGAAGGCCAGGTCAGAGCATGGCCAGTAAGAAGCCAGCCACGTTCACCAGCAGCAGAAACAGCAGCAGCTTGCAGGATGCCCACGCCGACGCCCACGCTCCCCCAAACACTGTAATTCTTAGCATCGGCCATGAAATGCAACTTATGGTTCAATTATTTTTACGATGGTGTCCCAGGATGTGGTTTTGTTTGTTTGTTTTATTTCCTTTCCTAAAAGTGTGGTAAAATATACACAGAATAAAATTGACCATTTAACCATTTTTAAGCACACGGTTCAGCACATTAAGTACCCATTGCTGTTCAACCATCACCACCGTCCACCTGCAGAATCTTTCCACCTCCCAAAATGCAGCCCTGGGCCTGTCCCGCACCCTGCCCCCGCACCTACCCTCCCACCGCCTGTCTGTGAGGTGGAGCCTGGTGCCTCCTGTGCACAGCCCTGCAGTGTCCTGGTGCCTCCTGTGCAGGGCCCTGCAGTGTCCTGGTGCCTGGTCTTCCCTCACACCCCACAGCTGACTCATCTGTGGGTCCACAGTTAATGCTGTGTGTCAGCTCCATGGGCCCACAGGGTGCCCAGCTGCTTGCTGGAATGCTGTTCTGGGTGTGTCTGTGAGGGTGTTTCTGGGGGAGATCAGCATTTGCTTGGAGAGACTGCACACAGCAGATTCTCCTTCCCAACATGGGTGGGCCTCGTGCAATCAGGTGAAGGCCTGGAGAGAAGAGAAAGGCTCAGCAAGTGGGCGATGCACCTGCCTGACCCTTCAGCCAGGATGCTGACCTGGTCCTGGGCTCAGACTGGAACCCATCAGCCCTCCTGGGTCTCCAGTTTGCAGGTGCTGGGACTCCTCAGCCTCCAAATTCACAGTAGCCAATTCCTTTAATAAGCCTATACTTCTGGACCTGTTGGTTCTGTTTCTCCAGAGAACGCTAACACCATCTTCAAATCATGCTCAGACACTGGTGCTTTGGCATCAGCCTAACTGGCCTCCTGCACTGACCGGCCCCGTCCTTGACCATTTTCCACAGAGCAGCCTAATCGATTCTTCTACACTGTCAATCAGACTGTGGCTCTAAACCTGCCACCGTCCCCACTTCACCCAGAGAAAAGCCAACGTCCGTTCCGTGATCTAAACCTCCAGCTCCTCCTGGCACTGGCTGCCCTGTAGACTCTTCACCTCTGGCCCCTCCTGGCACTGGCTGCCCTGTAGACGCTTCACCTCCAGCTCCTCCTGGCACTGGCTGCCCTGTAGACGCTTCACCTCCGGCCCCTCCTGGCACTGGCTGCCCTGTAGACTTTTCACCTCCGCCCTCACTGTCTGCTCAGGACCAGCTTTCCGACACGTTCAGAAACCATCGGGCTCTGTAGAACTTCGCATCCGCATCTGTGCAGAAGGGAGAAATGGAGCCTGTCTCTCCGGGCCTCCATGGAGTGCTACATGCAATCACGGCTCACAGTGAGTGCTCCAAAAACTCTCTCCTCATTATCACGTAGCCCCCTGTCCACAAGACATATCCAGGCACCTAGAGGCCTCCTTGACCTACAAGACAAACTAAACATTTTGCTTCTACAAATTTACATGGACATGAAAGTTTATGTTAAATGTCAGCAAAGGTATGTAGCCACATATTGAAATGATGTGGGTTTGAAGAAAGTTCCAAGCTGTGTTCTCAGTTTCACCGGAAGATTTCATCCAGGGAAACACAGATTCTTAATCAATCATCACAATAGCTGCTATTTATTGACACCTGCCTATGCTGGGCTCCAGGGCTGAGTGCTTTGCATGCCCTGTGTTCTGAATGGTAATGGGGTGCTTCACAGATAAGCACAGCTGGGCTCTGAGAGGCCCAGAGAATCCCCAAGGCCTTGGTACCAGGATGCGCCGGCTGCAGGCCGCGGTCTTTCTAAGCACCTGCGTGTTACACACCTTTCACCTGGACATGCACCGAGTCCTGTGCAAGCGGGAAATCCAACTCCATTCAAGACCTGGTGAAGTTCACACCCATCGAAATTCCAACTCCTGGCTTCCATTTTCCAGTCTGATTTCAGCTGATCATCATGAAACAAGAGTCACATTTTTGTGGGACATTTTTGTGGAACTTTCGGGGTAAAAGCCATGAAAGACAGCAACGCGCCCGTCTTCGGGAACAGATGGCCTCTTGGTTTCCCATAGATCCCTCCCACAAAGCGTTCTCTCACAGCCTCGGGACTCTCACGGCCCAGCCACTGGGCTCCATCTCACCGCACTGCCTGGCACAGTCACACAAGCTGGGGGTGGGCAGGGGCCTTGTCTTTGCCAGGACTCCAACTGCCCAAACACACCGCATTTAAGAATCATCTGAGGACAGGGTGGAGGAAGCTGTGAGCCGAGAACGGACAGGACTTTAGCACGAGTGAAAGATTTTGGGGGACATCGTCCAGCTTCACTTTTGCAGACGAGCAAACGGAGATGCCTGGCACACAGGGCTGCAACTGAACAGACTGCACGGGGACAGGGCTCCCAGGCAGGATCCACGGTCATTGTCACCTCCCAAGAACTTCTTATCAAGGAGCAAAAAATATATAAATAGAAATATATACATATAACATATCTATAAGTTTTGTCTATATAACGACATAGTGGGCATGTAGATTAGCTTTCTACATGTTACATAGAAGCTAAATACATACATGCCTATGAGACGGTGCCCCCCACAGCAGGGAGGCTGGACCGAGAGCCGCAGACTTTGCGGGGTGCTCACCATCACAGCTCCATGCTCTGCCGGGCACCTGGGGGTGGCTTTATCCTTCGTGCCCCCCACTTCACGCCCACCCTCCAAGCCCTCCTGCTCTGAATCTGCCCAGCCTCTTCTGCTCTGAGCCGGGAGGGTCCCCCTGGGTGCAGAACAGGGCCTCCCCTTTCTGCTGTTCAGGCCCCGTTGACGTGGGCGGCAGGCAGTGAATCCTGGGAGGCAGGTCCAGGCCCCTGGCACCGGTGGCGGTGCACGCTCACGGGTGCACAGCTGTTACGGGGTTCCAGGCAACAGCGTGTCATCGCTGACGGAGACGGGAACAACTGCCCAAGGTTCCCCCATGGAGAGGGGAGCGTGGTCAGACCCCGTGCAGTCATTACAGTCATCGGCCTCAATGGCCACAGTCACCCCAATTGTCCCATGTTGCAAGGTGTGGAGTCACCCTCTAAGAGCTGCCACTGGCGGATCTCTTCATTGTTCTTTTCTCTTTTTTTTTTTTTTTTTTTTTTTTGAGACGGAGTCTCTCTGTCTTGCCCAGGCTGGAGTGCGGTGGCACGATCTCGGCTCACTGCAAGCTCCACCTCCCGGGTTCACGCCTTTCTCCTGCCTCAGCCTCCGGAGTAGCTGGGACTACAGGTGCCGCCACCACACCCGGTTAATTTTTTGTATTTTTAGTAGAGATGGGGTTTCACTGTGTTAGCCAGGATGGTCTCGATCTCCTGACCTTGTGATCTGCCTGCCTCGGCCTCCCAAAGTGCTGGGATGACAGGCGTGAGCCGCCGCGCCCGGCCACTCGTTGCTCTTTTCTAGGTGTGAGTTTCAGGAACCGAGACGTGCTGCGATTTCCTGCAGTGACTGAGCCGTGATGCTGCAGCTGACGCAGGACCGGCTTCGGAGGAGAAATGAGCACCCGTCGCCTCACAGCCTTCCAGGGCCCCTGCCCCCTATGCGTGGACGCGTCGCCTAGGAATGGGCTGGCACTAGCGGACGTGGCCCGGGCTCAGTGGCCTGGGTGCCAGGACCCTCTGGGGAACATGGGTGATCTGGGGGCCCTGGAGGATGTTTTCAAATGCAGATTCCTGGGCTTACAGAACCAGAATCTTTAGGAGTGAGGAGCAGGGTGGTGTCTTTTAACAAACCTGCCTGGAGCGAGAAAACCACTGCTGTAAGGAAACATTTTTATCCTGTGTGAGCCCAGCCCCTCCTCCCTCGTCACAAGCGAAGCCAGAGGGAAGCAGTGAATATCTGAGGACACCGGCTCTGCGCCTGGTCACCCACACGGCTCCATGTCAAGCTCAGACCTACTCTGCCAACTGTCATTTTGCCCCATCGTAGACAGGGAAGCCGAGGCCTCCGGGCAGCCGTCGTGGGTAAATATTCGATCCCAGCTCTGAGTCCTGATGTGCGGTGGTTTCCAGTTTCCATGGGGTCCCCATCATGGCCGATTCCAAGGTAGCAAGTAGACATCACTGACGGGCTTAGGAAGAGACGGTGCGGGAACAACATGGATGGAGGGTTTCCTCCCCATAAGCGTGCAGTGCGGTCCATGCCCTGCACAGTGCGAGGAGAGCAGGTTCCGTGTTTGTTACCGTCGTGTTTAATGTAAGTTATTGCTAATTATAAGTAAGTTCACATAATTTGTTATGCAAACACAGCACATTTATATATATAATATATATAATTGTAGGTTAAAATGACTTGATCTTTAATAGTGCCAGCGTTTAAAAACTGGCTCACAAAATTCCTGAAAACGCACCACTGGGCTCCCAGGGGCCCATAGGAGCGCAGGCCTCAGCACGCCTCTGTGAGACGGGCAGCCCGTCCGAGGTTGCCCGGGTGAGTGTGGGGATCTGGGCTGTGAACTCGGTTCTGTGTGATCCTGCTCCTGACCTCCACTGCTGACATGAGAGCTGAAAACTGCCACGATGTCAGGTCTGATAGGAATATTAAAGATATGCTAGTCAAGTCTCATGGAACAAATGAGGAAACAGAGAGCAACAGAAACACAATGACTGGGAAAGTCACAGAAGCAGTTCAGAACACAGTCAGGCCTGGCCGTCCCTCCCTTCTAGGCCAGTCGCCACCTGACCGAGACTGGAGATAAAAGGCAACCAGGGAAGAAAGTCAGGGTAAACGATACCCCGGGCAATGCACCTGGCCGTGGGGAGAGTGGGGTTTCCAATTGCACAAGTTATAATAATTATTTAAAAGGGTGCGGGCAAAATAATTGCAATAACATCAAACAATAATATTACCACTTTGCAATTCAGCAAAGATTGCTTTCAGAGTCCCAAAGCTGTCTTATCTCATTTACTTCTCCAAACTCTAGCGATCTGTGGCCACCCCCACACAAAAACCAGACCAGAGGCAGAGAAACCAGCTGACGCATCCAAAGTGGTGGATTTTGGGGTTTGACTTCGAGTTTATAAGACCTTGTTACCACAAATTTCAGGGGCTTCCCCCTGCACCCCAAGAGGGATGGACATGGGAGCCTCCGGTCTCTTTGTGATCCCCGAATCTCCACACCTCCCAGGAGTGCACAGTCTGATGCTGAGCAGGAGTGCCCGTCAGATAAGCTGGGAAAGGTAGGCCCTTCTGTGGGCTTGTGCTCAAGACAGGGGCCTCCCCAGCAAATGACCGACTCTAGAACAGAGTCAAATCCTGCCCTGGAAGGAAGGTATCCCAGTGTCTCCAGTTACCAGCCCCGGAAAGGAGGAGACAGCAGTGAGTGATCAGTGACAAGGTCTTGTGAGGTGACCTCGGTGCACACAGAGCTGGGAAGAACATCGCCTCGCACTTACCATGAGCTCAAGGGGGATCCCACATGCTAGAAAGTAGAATTGTCTTAGGAAGCAGGGAAGAGGAGCTGGTCGAAAGTCAGTATCACGTGGCATGGGGCTGCCGTGTGGCCCTGAGCTCAGACATAACACACCTCTGACATGGAGGCCAGGCCAACGCTGTTCTCTGAGGACGTCAGGTCAGAAATAAACAGTATCTGCACACTCTCTTCTCCTGGAGACAGGGCTTTTCACGCTGTGGCCAGGACGCTATACTCAAGTCCGGTCCAAGAGCTGGGTCTGCAGGAATTACACCTGAGGCAGGCCCACGAGCAGCTCACTGAAGAAAGGGCCCTGGGGTCTGTGTGCGCAATGGAGGGGACAAGAGAGCTTCCTCACGCGACCCACACTCAAATTCTCCTGCACACCTGAGAAAACCTTCTCATTACCACGCTGCTGCAACCCTTTCTACAGAACGAATTTGCCTATGGTGTAGATACCGCAGTTCAGCTCACAGCTGTTTCTTAACTGGAATTAACAGGTTGGTGATCCTGCTTACACATTAGTCTCTTGGCAAAAGCACAGGATCTTGAACTGTGTTTGCCTCACTCATTTCCCTTGACATTTGTCTGCTCCGGGGAAAGTGGCCACATCGAGGCGCTGGAGAGGGTGCTGGGTTGTGGTCCTCAGTGAGGTGCTGCCCTGGCCACAGACCTGTCCACACAGCTTTCACACACAGAGGCCCGCATTCCCTGCCCTTCCTAACACCCAAGTCAGTACGACCATCCTCAATGAACAGTCCACCCAATCAACAGGGGTCCCAAAAGCAAGAGACTCCAGGATGGGGCCAGCGTGGACTGTGAGACAGACCCACACAGCCCGTACAAACCCCACACAGCCCGCATACAGCCCACACACACTCCCACACAACCCACACACAATCCCCATTCACAGTCCCACACAGCCCACACACAATCCCCACACAGTCCCACACAACCCACACACAATCCCCACACACAGCCCACACACAGTCCCATACAGCCCATACGAACCCCACACAGCCCACACACAGCCCGCACACAGCCCACACACAGTCCCACACAGTCCCACACACAGTCCCCACACGCAGTCCCACACACCCCACACATAGTCCCACACACACTCCCACACACAGTCCCACACACACTCCCACACAGCCCACACACAGTCCCCACACACAGTCCCACACACAGTCCCACACAGCCCATTCGAACCCCACACAGCCCACACACAGTCCCACACACAGTCCCCTCACACAGTCCCACACACCCCACACATAGTCCCACACACACTTCCACACAGCCCACACACAATCCCCACACACAGTCCCACACAACCCACACACAATCCCCACACACAGCCCACACACAGTCCCACACAACCCACACACAATCCCCACACACAGCCCACACACAGTCCCACACAGCCCGCACAGTCCACTCTGCTGCTGTGGCCGGAGGGGCTCTATGCTGCAGAGCCACCTTCCATGCGTGGTAGAACAGGGTGCAAAACCCCACTCTCATCTTCCCAGAAGAATAATTATGAGCAAGTTAGTTTTTCATGTTTATCTCATTTTCTACTCCCATAAAGTGTGGATAATATTAGAGCCCCCACTAGGGTCACTGAAGAACCGAATGGGCCGATGGTACCGATCACGCACCCCCCATTGCTGGATTCCCCCTTTGTCAATGACACGAGGAGGATTCTGGAACCACCCTCAAAAGACACCTTGCCGGGCCGCGTCAGGTAGAGACACTGCTGACTGTTGCTGTGAGCAGAGCACAGCTCCAGAGGCTGAAGACGGACCCCGATGTCAGCATCACACCTGCAAAGAAGTACGTGAGAAGGCCACAGCGAGGGGCTGCTCCCCAATTACAGAGGAATGAAAGATGGCAAGTAGGAAAGGAAAATTAGCAGAAGAGTTAATAAATAGAAGAAAATAAGAGGAAAAAAATGCCCAGGCCTGTGTGCAGCACCCTCTGGGCCCGGTCCCTCCTGGTGAAGCCAGCCCAGGTCTGCAGACCTCGCTGCTGTCAGCTGGAAGCTGCAAACCCAGACTCGCCCACAGAGAAATGCACAGGCCCCACCCGTTCCCAGTGTCCATGCCATCCTGCCCCAAACTCAGTGTGCACCCAGCAGCCGGGATTCCTTTTCCTGCAGAGCCTTAAACAGAGACCCAGAAATAATTCAGCCCCATCATCTTGTGAGCCTGTTGACGCTTGCAAGCCACCCAGGAGAGAGGAGACAGCAGGACTCGGTGACAATGCCTGGAGGGTTTCGCTGGTTCTGCTGGTCCCACAGACCTTCTGTCTCAGCGGTGCACACCCCTCATCTCACACACACTGGCAGGCACAGTGGCCACGGGCATCAAGCCCGACTCAGCTCCAGGGAAAGTCACTCCAGAAACCCTCCGCGTAGTGGGTTTACTCCGTGAGTGCCCACGGGCCACCCCCTGGGCCAAGCAGCAGCTGTTTCCTCCACTGTGGGCCAGGTGGCATGAGGGCAGGGAGGCCTTGGTGACAGTCCTGGGGCTGTTCTTGGACCACACTTGGAGACTGAAGTCTCTCTTTCCACAGAAAGCAGTGCCTGGCAGATGGACCCCCACGGTGGTCGACACTGATCTGACCCTCAGAATTGCACCCCAGAAGCTCCAAGGGACCCCACAGCTGGGCTTGTGTACGCTCGGGGTGGCTGAGAGGACAGGAGGGTAGAGGAGATGTGGCAGAGACACCAGTATTTTGATTCTCCCTGAGTTCTTAGGATGATTGGTGAAAGTGATTACAATTAGAGGAAGAAAGTTCAAAATAATTTCGCAAATGCTATAAAGATCTAAGATGCCAGTCAACAAAATATATTCTCCCATTACACAGATTGGATTCCGTAGGAAAACCTTAATAGTGGAAGAAGGTCAAATCCACCTTCATTTTTCTGTTACACAGATTGGAGTCTGTAGTAAAACCTTAATAATGGAAGGAAGTTCAATTCCACCTTCCAGAGCTGTTCATCCCCGTTCTAAGGGATCGAATAGCACCCTGCGCCCAAGCACGGCCCCTTTGTTCGCCCCGGAGAATTCGATGCCCGTCTTTACAATGCTGGGAGGATTTCTGCACATCTTAGCAGGGCCCACGCAGATGCACGGCCTGGAGCCGCAGGGGACAGAGAGAAAGAGACCACCTTCCCCCTGGGCTGCACAGGTCTGAAATGTTGGGGGCATCGCTGAAATCATTATTTCTTATGCAGCCGTCAGTGATCCCTAAAGGCAAAACTTTTGCAAATAGATAAACAATAGCCTGAGGACGTTTTTACTTTCATGCTGAGATGCCCGTCAACTGGACACGGGCTACCAACGTTAGAAGGCTCCAGGAAGCCCTCCCGCGGGTCCTGAGGAAAACCCCTGGTGGGTAAAATTGCAGCACCCCGTGTCTCCAAAATTAAAGAGAATCTTTGTCTTTAATAACACGTAAGTGCTGTCCTTCTAAAGCGCAGTCCGAGCCACTGTCGGTACAGTCAGCAGAGCTCAGGAAGTGCAGCTCCCAGTCTATGGATCGCTGGACACCCCATCCGCTGTTCTCAACTCAGCGAATGACAGTAAAATCAAAGCCTTGTATCATATTCAGAAGACTCAGCGCCGAGGCTCAGGGTGTGACGGCGTCTTCGTTAGGACGCAGCAGTGCGCTGGAGGGTGACTCTGGCCGGTGCATCGATAACCAGCAAGATGTCCCCGCAGCATTTTTAAGTCCTGTTGCCAAAGTCGCTGAGCACAGCACTGGGGATGAGAACTGAGTGGACTGGAAGCCTTCGTGCTAATAAGCAGTGCTGCCCCTGCTCTGAGAAGCCCCGGCTCTGGTCCCACGTGGGCGCGTCCCAGGAAGGAAGGGGCTCCCGCCTCTGGGAATCCTCGTGTCCACCGCGCCCTGCTCAGCCTTGGGCTCCCGTCTCTGGGAATCCTCGTGTCCACCATGCCCTGCTCAGCCTTGGGCTCCCGCCTCTGGGAATCCTCCTGTCCACTGCGGTCTGCTTGGCCTTGGGCAGATGCACTCATTTTCCGC
Organism: Theropithecus gelada; assembly: GCF_003255815.1. Classification (NCBI taxonomy): domain Eukaryota; kingdom Metazoa; phylum Chordata; class Mammalia; order Primates; family Cercopithecidae; genus Theropithecus; species Theropithecus gelada. The sequence goes on from NC_037686.1 coordinate 71,329,883, forward strand.
TGCCACTGTGACAAAGCACCTCACATATCAGGACTCAGCACAACACAAACGTGTCCTCCTCCAGCCTGGGGATCAGATCAGTCAGCTTCACTGGGCTGAAATCAGAGCTCTGCACCTTCTGGGGGAGACGCTGTCATCCTTGGCTCTTCCAGCTTCCAAAGGCGGCCTACGTTCTCTGGCTGGCAGCCCCGTCTCCTGCCAGCCTCTGCTTCCATCTTCACATCGTCTGTGACTCTGCCTCTCCTCATTCATTCCCCTCTCACCTGCTGGGACCAGTGAGGCGCCTTGTCCATCTGCACAACCCGAGGCACCCCCAGCTCAAGGTTCTCAGCCACACCTGCAACATCCCTGCCATCCCTGCTGCCCTGGGAGTCGACATATTCACAGGCCAAGGATTAGAACGTGGGCATCCTGGGGACATGATCCTTCCCACCCCAACAGCAAGACCTGAAGCTGCCCAGTGCCCACCCTGCAGCACGAGAGTTGGGGGCCTTCCTTCTCCAGCACCTGCCATCTCAGGCCTAACCCGTGTCCAGACTGTTGTGCCCACAGCCTCATCGGGCAGCCTCCAGTCCAAGCCTCTCCCAGAAACACTCACCACCGTGATCCTGCTCACAATCTGGGGCCGCTGCAGGATGTCAGAGACTCACTCCTGCCGCGGCGCTCAGGCCACAGCACGCCTTCCAGTTAACCAGCTTTTTGCAATCCCTTCCTGGAAACTGCCTCTTACCAGTTTTCCCAAGTCCCTTTAATAGGATCCAGGGCAGCCTGCTTGTAAGAACCTTAATGCTCTCTCAGAAGTCGTGGTTTTCAAAGTTATTTCAGTACAAGAACCTCTGCTTTTTCGAGGCCTGTACTCTCCTTGCGGTGCCCCCTCCTGCCCTCCACCCTCACTCTGAGGTGGTCCTTAGTATTGCCAATGAAACCCAAGCACTACAGAAGACTGGAAAACACCATTCTAAAGGATTGCGTCTTTGCAAGGAACAGATCATGCTGGTTTCTCGTGCGCAAATGCGCTTGGGAGTTAGAGATCTACCTGCCTGCTGAACAGCAGCAACATCTGGTCCCAGGTGCCTGTGAGCCAGTTCCATCTGGAGGGGCCTGCAGGAAGGCTCGGCTGAAATCCTCACGGACACGTGAGCCTTGAACACCACGTGCTCTCTGCGTGCAACGCTCAACTCCCCGTCTGGGCACTAACCACGTGTGAGGGACATACAGGACCACACGTCTGCCGGGGGCCGAGTCCCACACAGCCAGGCCTGAGGCCTCTGCATGAGGCCCCCTGAGGTCTCAACTGTGATCTCTGCACACACTGCTCAGCCCCACCATGCCTCAGTTTCTTCATCTATAAAATGTGAGTTATTGTGAAAACCAGTGAGATATCCCCACAGTCTTGTTAGCTAGGTTATAACACATAAATTCAATAAAGACTAACTTCTGCTCCATACCAGGGCCGCTCAGCTTGACATGAACACCAAACGTGGAGGCTGAGCCCCTGCCTCTGATGGACCAGAAGTGGTCAACACCACCGCAGGTCTGGGTGACGACCTTCCAAAGCCAGTCAAAGTCTATGATCCGTGTCATCACTTGTGGATGGAGCTGTTTCTCAACCAAGGCAATTGTAAGACGTCCACATCATCTGCCCCTTAAAGATACCTTTATGGGACACTTGGTCTTCCCCTTCAGGAAGAAGTCACAGGTTTTCTTGACCACAGCACACTATGGTTGTCACCATGAAGATGTGAATTAGAAATGATGGATTGTGGCCTGGAATCGATGCTCAGAGAATGCAAAGGAGTGTTGCGAGTGACAAGCTACCCTGCAAAGCAAACCAAATCAACAGCTTTCTTTTCCATGTAGCCAAGCCTTGAGCTAAAAATCCTTTGTTTATAAGACCACTCCAGGAAAAAAATTTGCTAATAGGAGTAGATTCCTCAGGGACCTCACGGTTGTGATTCAAACCTCTGCAAAAATAGCTACAGCTAGAGATCAGTTATTAGCAACATCGGAATGGTCAGAAACTATTATTCCTGACAGTTGGTCTCCATTTTTTCCAGCCGGATTTAAGGAATTGTTAAAGAAGGCTGTTATTTGAGCTGTAATTGTCAACCTCACCATCTTTAAGTAAATAGTCATAGAGAAAGTACAATGGTCGACGACTTAGTATCTCCAAAGTGAGCAGAAAACTTGTCATCAGAGCTCACCAAGTGTTTCAATGTTCGCACAGTGGGGAAGGAGGATGAGGATGTCTAAGCAGGATTCCTAAAGCATTGTTCACTCTCAGTATCTCTCTCTCTCTATCTCTCTCTCTATCTCCCTCTCTCTCTCTCTCTCTCTTTCTCTCTCCCTCCCTCTCTCTCTCTCTCTGTCCTCCAACCCACCACTACCACCACCAAAAGTTATTATTTCTTTTTATTGGCTAGGTCATACACACACAAGGTATCAAATGGTACCAACAAATCCAAGTCAACAGTTTTCTCCTCACCACCAGAACCTCACTCACCCAAAGGCCCCTCCGGAAGTAGCCATCATTGCCGATTTGTCAAGAATATGCATAAAAGAAGTGTTTTCTCAAACCAAAATGGTTCGCATACCATACCACATGTATTTTTCTTTTTTATTTTGAAAATATTTTCACATGAATGCATGTAGAACGTCTCCGTATTTTTAACAGCCACAGAGGGCATTCCTTAGGATAGCTGCACTATGAATTATTTGTCCAGTGCCCTCTTCATTGGTTTAATCATTTGCTCCTAAAAGCAATGACACGATGAATATCTCTGTGTACCATTTCACACAGTTTTAAATATGTGTATGTGATAAATTCCTATACGTAGACTGGCTGGGTGAAAGACTGTGCAAATTTGTAGTTTTGTCAGTACATATCTAACAGTGTACATTAACAAATTGCTCTTCGTAGAAGGTGTACTAATTTATACTATTACCAGCAACCAATAAGCCTGCCTGCCTCTGCCCTCTTAACAAACCATTACGTTAGCAAATTTTTGGTTTCTGCATATCTAATAGAAGAAACATATCTCAGTATAATTGTAATGCATTTCTCCATTTATGAGTGAGGTTAAGTATGTTTTAACATGCTTAAGATTCATTTGTATTTCTCTTTCTATAAAGTGTTCAGAATATTTTTCTATTGAGTTGCTAAAAATTTTTAATTTATTGGTGGACCTTCACATATTAAGAAAGTTAGCCCTATGTCTAGAATATAAATGGCAAATATTCTCCCCAACTTGTCATTCATCTTTTAATTCTGTTGTGTATAATTTTTACTATTAAGAATTGTTTGATTTTAATGTAGTCAAATCACTTAATCTTTTATTTTCTATATTCTAGGTTTGGTTTCATACTTAGAAAGACCTACTCTAGCCCAAGATTCAGCAGGAAAAATACAAATTTTATGTTGAGTATTTTTACAGTTTTATATTATTTAAATCCTTGGTCCATTTGATATTCACTTTGGTGGAAGGTAGGAGGTGGGATCCCATTTTTTAAATTTATTTTTAAAAGAGTTCTATTCAGTATCCCAACATCACTTATTGAGTGGTCCATCTTTTCCTAATTTGAAATCGCATCTTTATCATCTAACAGTGTATATTTGAGACTATTTCTGGACTCTGTCTTCTATGCCATTGATGATAGTCCCTATCTACCCACATAACACACTGACAGTCCCTATCTACCCGCATAACCGTATCACACAGCGTCATGTGACATTATCATCTAGAATCTGGTAGTGCTACATTGCACTTATTTTCCCATATTTTTCTGGTTATTTTTGCTAATTTTTCAATATAACTTCAGAATCTCCTAATATCTTCTGTGGGGATTGTAACTGAGATTGCACTGAATTTAGGTTAGTTTAGGGAAACGGGATTCCTTTATGATAATTAATCTTCCCAACTAGGTATTCTTTTCCACTTTTTCAATTCTTCTTTTATATCCCATAGTAGGTTTAAATTTTTAAACAAATAGGCCTTTAGTATTTTATATCCTGGCATTGTTATATTTAACTGTTTAAATTACCAATGGGGTCTTTAGACATTTTAACTGGATATTCAAATATATCCCACTAGAATAATTAAATATATATATGAACAATATTAATTTCTATGTATTTTATATCCAGCCAGCTCACAAAATTCTCATGTTTGCAATAGCTTTCCAATTATTTCTCTTGGATTAATTAAATGGTTATATTTATAAAAATAGTGATCATTTTAACTCTTTCCAATCCCCAGGGCCCCTTTCCCTCCCTCCTCTAGCTGGATTAGCTGGTGCTTCCAGCAGAGCATTGAACGTGATGACAACAGGCCCCTGGTTAGTATTTTCCTGCCTTTAGCGGAAATGCTTCCGTGTTTCCCGCTCCACATGATGCCGGCTTTGAGTTGAAACATCTGTCTATGCCCAGTACTAGACACAGCTGATCCTGTAATGCAAGCAAAATGGAATCATCAAAGAATTTTAAAACCATGTATAGGTTTTAAAACCATAACCAGGTTTTTTGTTTTGTTTTTTTTTTTTTTTGAGATGGAGTCTCACTCTGTCGTCCAGACTGGAGTGCAGGGGCATGATCTCAGCTCACTGTAACCTCTGCCTCCCAGGTTTGAGCGATTCTCCTGCTTCAGCCCCCATGGGTAGCTGGGACTACAGGCACCCGCCACCACGACCAGCTAATTTTTGTGTTTTTAGTAGAGATGGGGTTTCCCCATGTTAGCCAGGCTGGTCTTGAACTCCTGACCTCAGGTGATCCGCCTGCCTCAGCCTCCCAAAGTGTTGGGATTACAGGCGTGAGTCACCATGCCCAGCTAGATATTGATATTAACAAGTGCTGTTTCAAGATCTATGGAGATTTTTATGAATGTAGTGAATGATGTTAACAAATATCTTAATGTGAAACTCCAAATATTGAATTTCAGATTCCTGAAATAAATCCCACTGTTTAAGTGATATTGCTCTTTGAATATGTTACCAGATTCTGTTTTCTAATATTTTGCTTCAGGTATTTATCGCTTTTTTATGAGATTTGGTCTGTAGTTTTCCTTTTTCTTCTATTTTTGCAGTTTTGCTGTCAATGTTTGATCCATCGAAAGAATTCTAAAGTTATTCTTACCACAGGATGGTGCAATGTAAACATCAGTGCCCATGTCTATCCCGTAAAGGATTAATGGAATTCACGGTGAGAGCAAGCCTGGTGGGCGTGTTCTGCTTCTCTGTTTCACCCCTTGATTGATCCGTTTATATGTCCTGTATCTTCTGGAGTCAATGTTGGCAATTCATATTTTCCGGAAAACTCAACTATTTCACTCAGGCTATCATATGTATTTGCAGAGAGTTGAGCAGGAATCTCTTCTGAGCCTTCAAATGTTTTCCCTTTGATGTATTCACACCACCTTCTCCTTTGGGCAGAAGTTGGTGGGGGTAGAGAGAAGATATGAAAATGGGCCATTGTTCCCCTTTTTAAATTTTACTCCAAAAGAGTTACCGTTGAATGTACTTGTTTTACTTATTTTCTGTTAAAATTCCTTGATTTCTATTGTTGTCTTTAATTCTTTCCTTTTGCTTTCCTAAGGTGAATTTTTTTAACTTTTTGTTTGCAAACTCTTTTTGTTGACCATTTAATGTATTTTGTTCATTCTTAGGTATTAGTATGATATAATTATTTAAAGCTATGAATTTTCCTCTGAGGACTGTGGCAGCTGCATCCCATTTGCTGTAACACACAGTTTTTTTAAATTATTATTTGATTTATGAGAGATTCTGAGATTGTAGTTTTTATTCGCTTTTTTACTCAAGTGACTTTATTTTTAAATTATCAGGTAGTGAGTGTTCTGTTTGTTTTATGATTTTGTGATTAATAATAGTTTTATGATTCTATGGTCAATTTCTGCTTCATTGCGTCATGATCAGAGAATGTATTCTGAGCTCTATTTTTAACGAGTTTTTTTGTCTGCAGTCAATTTTTGCTTGTGACAGTTTAGTTATCACCTATATAAAGAATTTGCATTTCCTGTTTGTAGGTCAAAGCGTTACATGGATCTCAGTGATGTTTATCTTGATGCACTGTATTTAAATTATCCATGTCTATACTTCATTCCATGATCTTGATTTGTCCCAAGACTGAGAAACTAGAAATCGTGTCTCCTGTTACTTATGAGTTTCTATGAATTTCTCCTTGTATTTCCCGTGGTTTTCATTTTCTGAATGTTAGTGGCTATTACATGATGCATAGATACTCATAAATTATGAGATATTTTCATTACAGTTTTTATTATTATAAAGTAACTTTCTCTGTCTCCTTTCACACATTTTGTCTGAAGTTAGCCTTGTCTGAAAATGAAATGAAAAGATTACTCCTTGTGTTCTCTTTGTATCTGTTTGCTTGAAGACCTTTGCCTGTCTTCTTCTTTTATTATTATTTGTAATGAAAAAAATTTTTTTTGAGACAGAATCTCACAATGTTACCGAGGCTGGTCTCAAACTCCTGGGCTCAAGTGATCCTCCTGCCTCAGTCTCACAAGTTGCTGGGATTGCATGCAGTGTGCACCACTGTACCTGAATACTGTCTTTTAATTTCAATTTTTCTGAGTTACCTTGTTTCAGGTGTCTATTCCACATAACTGTGTTTTGCTTTGTGATTTTCTTTAAAAAAAAAAAAAGGCTTTTTTTCTTTTAATAGTTATTTAGCCCATTTACAAATATAGTTGCAAAAGGTGTGCAGTCTTATTTCCATCATCATTTGTGACATGCTCTTTTCATTGCATTTTTCTTTTACTATATATTCTGTTTACGTTTTCTGTGTTTACGTATCACCCAGTTCTAGTTGAGGACACTATTTTTCTCGTTTAGCTTGTTGCCTTGAAATAGAGCTTCCATGTGCATGTGTGCATGTTGGACACTGTACAACTTGAGGGAAGCTGAGCCTATGCCACTGAACCCAGCATATTTAAATCTACTATGCTTCTATTGCTTGTTTGCTTTTATACTCCAGGCTATACAGCTTGTGGAGTCCAAGTATTACTTTTCCTCTTCTCTTTCCCCTTCCACTCTCAAGTGTTGCTAGATAATTTCTGCAGTTTCAGAGTCTGTAACATTTACAGGCACCAGCATTCCCACTTCCCTCTTCATCCTCCAGCCAAGTGAATCCACTGCCGGTCTTTTGCCATCGTTTCTTCGTTGGTTTCTTTAGGCTAGAATTCATCACAGCTGTCTTTAAAATCTTTCATGAGAACTATATTAATTGAGGTCTTGCAAGTTCAAACCATTTGTATATTGCTTTTATATTTAATAGTTTGCCAGGGCACAAAATTATTAGCCTACACTTGTTTTCCTTGAGGACATCATAGTCATTGCTCAATGGTTTTCTAGTGTAGATGCTTGCTTTGGAGAGGCCTGAAACTAGTCAGACTTTTTTTTCTGAGAGGTATTTTGAGAGATCTTGGTTGGATTGTTATTATTATTTTTTGGCCTGGAGGCTCAACCATCATAGTCCAATAACATAATTAAAGTGCCTTTCTGTGTTTGGTCTGTCGCTGTAGGTTGAACATGTTCCCCCAAAGTTCATCTTTTTTGGGGGGGGGTGCGGGGGGAGCTTCATTGCTCTCAGGGTTGGACAGAGAGAGGCCTGTTGGAAGCACGTGGGTCATAACGGCTCCACCCTCCTGAATGAATTAATGCTATTGTCACAGAACTGGGCTCCTGATAATGGATCAGTTCAGCCCCCACTTTCTCTGTCTCATGCACTCTCACCATGCGATGCCTTCAGCCATGGGAAAACTCTCACCAGATGCAGCGCTGTGCTCTGGAACTTCTCAGCCTCTAGGATTAGGAGCCTAATAAACTTCCATTATTTATAAATTAACCAGTCTATAGCATTCTGTCATAGCAGCAGAAAGTGGACTAAGACAATGGCTACGCCATTTTTTACTGGGATAATCGGAAGTCTTGAGGGTTGTTTTTACTCTTGGGAAGAGTTTTAGAATTCCGTTTTAAAGTATAGTTTATCATCTTTTTCTTTGAAAATGCATCTGTGCATATTTTATACCTATTTCCCATCTTCCATGTCAACACTTTCTGACTATTCCTTTTTAATTCCATACCCACTTTCATTTCATGTTGATCACTCTTCTTAGTCCTGTGCTCCACGTTCCCCCGCACTTCAGGAGGGCTCGGTCTTGTTTATGCTCCTTCTGGTGTGGCCTCAACTCTTGTGGTGACTTCACTTTCCCCATCTCTTTCCTGAGCTCTAACTGTTATACCATTTTCTTTCCCTGATCATAGAGGTTGTTAGACCTACCATCTCTTCTTCAGCCTCTTGTTTTATGAAAATGACTGCTTCAGAATAGTGAGTGTCTGTGTGTTTTGAGCCACGAAAATATATAAGGTCACGATTTTCATCAGCTCTATGACAGCATTTTTTGATGAACATTCTTTCATCATTTGCCATTTTAAAAATTCTTTCTTTTTCTTACATTCTGCTTTTTAGAGTATAAGACTACCTCCTTTTTTCTAAACCAAATATTTGCAGAAAATGTATGTGCATGAAAGACCAGGGCTGTGTTGCAGACTAACAGAAATTCTTATGGATAGGGGTGTGTGTGTGTGTGCATGTGCGTGTAAGAGAGAGAGAGCATGTGTATTCTTTTAGTTCTTACTTCTCAGAGTTCAGTCACTGCAGGGCTGCTGGTAATCTGTGGCAACTTTCCTGCTCTGGTACATCAATAGGCACTTTCTGCCAGCGTGGCTTATCCATGAGAACTCCCCTCCCACCTCCCATGCCTTTTCAAGTCCAGCACCAGCTCCTACACTTGCTTCTCCTTGTTTCTCATCTTCTTGCAAGGTAACTCTGCTGGGCTTGTCTGGGATCTTTGACTGTGTGTCTCCTCGTGATGTACATGGAGTCCTAGTTTTATCTTCATAGCATTGCCAGTCCTTCCTCATATATTGTTACATAGGGTTATAGGTGTCTCCTGATCTCACAGAAGATGACATTTGTATCTCTGCCTCTCCACATCCTAGGCGTTTTGTGTATTTTCTGAGAGGAATAAGCTGTCCTTACACCATCCTCATAGAATCGAGGAGTCTTAGACATGTCTCGTCATGTCTAAGAGTTATAGCCAATCCCCTGGAATTCCTCATGGGACCTGGACTAAGCCTCACCTGGAACCGTGTAGATCAGGCCTGAGCCAGGTGAAAGAGCTTTTTCCAGACTCTTCTTCCTGCTCTTATTTCTCACCCATTTATTCCTGCTGGAGATAGTTTAGAGGAAAAAGAAAGCATGAAAACTTGGAGCGGGAGAGAAAATAGAGGTCAGGAGAAAAAGCTTCAGCAAAACACCTTGAAAAAGATACAGAAATTACAGTTTTGTCAGGAAGAAAACTGCTGAGATGTGAAGTGGGGAACTCATGGGGCCCCTGGGCAAAACTCAGGCTGAGCAAACTGACGGGGGCAGAAGAGACCGAGGAGCAGCTTGCGACACGTGAGGTTTGCTCATTATCCACCCTGACCTAAGGATGTTAACAAGATTTACTCACGTTTTAATTAAAGACCTGAACTCCCCTCCATTTCCCACCACAGTGAAGTCAGGAGGAGACAACATGCACCGTACAAGTCAACCTTTAGACAACTGACCTCAAAAGGAGTGGACTCCTCTGACGCTGGGGCCACGTGGCCTCTGTCACGCACTGTCCTTTCCTCTGACGGCCCTCCGGTCACGGTGCGGTCTTCAGAGCATCCTCCCTCCAAACATCTGACATCATCTCTGCAGCCATCCCCAGCTCTGTGGAGCAAAGAAGCCTAAGTCAGACCACCCGCGCCTGCTCAGACCACCCATGCCTGCTCAGATCACTTGCGCCTGCTGAATTCTAGCTCCTGGTTGTCTACACCCAGTAGAAGCTCTACAAACCCCAGACTCTGAAGATGGCGTCTTGGTTGTCCTGAGCTTCGTCTAGGGCAGGATTGCAGGGAGGAGCGCTGGCCTCGGTTAGCGCCTACTTGCTTCATGGGGTTTTGGGGATATGGCTGTTGCTTTCACTGCTCCTTGACACCATAGTGCACAAGCAGAGGACACCTAATTGGTTTATTTAAAGCCGTGGTCAGAATAGTTTGCTGTCCATTCTGCTTCCACACATGAGACGCAGACTCTGCTAACTATTTTAGACAAGAGATTAAGATCTGGGCTCCGGAGGGCTGAGATTTCATCAGGTCACATATAGTCTGGCTTGAGATCAAATTGAAAAATCAATTTAAACCAAACAGAAAAGCATGTCCATAATGCTGGGGGAGAAACACAGAAACAAATTACTCTTTCTTTTTGTAAGCCATCTTGGACTGGCGAACCTTGTTCCCCCATGGAGTTCTCGCCACCATCTTGGCAACTTGGTTGTGAAGTTTGGCAGTCATAGATTTTCTTTTTATTTTTTTTGCTGTTATTAATCTTTCATGTGTGGCATTAGTGCACAATATGTCTGACACCCTAACTGTGTTCTACAATTAGCCTCTGATTGCCCATGCTAATAACACTGACATTAGCCATGTTCCTCAGAGTATTACACTGCAGTCACCGCCTGACTCGATATAGTGTTTATAATAAAAGACCTGGACTCAGTAAATGCAGGGCTATGGTAGCCTAAGGTAAGAGTGCTAAGATGTATTTCTTATCCCCAACGTCCAGCTGCCTTTGAGACTTAGTTAAACAAAATTTTACTATTTTGACTACTATTGAATAGAATATTATATTTTTCTCCTCTGTGAGAAATTTGCAAAACCTGGTTGAGTCTTTGATAGACAGAATATAAGCCTCATAAATATCACCTGAAATTGATTATACTATGAATCCACTGGGAGGAACAAGTGAATAATTGTTAATGCCTTATTAGCTACTGGCAAAATACTATCTTTTACATTTTACTGCGAGGATGACATGTCCTAGTACACATAGTCACATTGTATTGGTTTCTGACAGCTTGGTAGCTATTTTCAAAGGCTTTCAGCTGGTGTTACCCCAGACTGCAAAGCAAAATGAGTAAGATAAGTGAAGGTTATGTGATGATGCTCCCTTGACCAGCAAACATGGGCCCCGTGTCACATCTCTCTACCAACCGTCCACTGGTTACCACTTCAAAGTGTAGTTCCTCTTTAAATATTTCTTTTCTCAGAAAATCATGGCTTAAAATACGGTATCTGACACATCCTAATCTTTCTCATGTATTTCCTCATAGGGAATTTCATTTTCTAAGTGCAATTCCCTGTACAATTTTCTAAGTAAGAAAGAAAATAAGCACGTGGTTCATGACTTTGCCTGGCGACGCTCATGAACAGGGCGTGCATGCTGTTCTCTGCCAAGACACACGGACCAGACGGTGTGAAGATAAACTCCTGATGGGGACAGAGCCATGCGCCACTGTGTCCTCGGGGACCCTGCCCCGCCTGGGTCCCAGCCCCTACCCCTGCCCTCCTCCATTGGCAGCACTCAACCCTGGCCCACCCACCCTCAGCAGAAGGGACTGGAACAGCTCTCGCTCCATGTGCTGGCCTCCGGAAGGCCGGTGCCATGTATGGAGCTGCGTGGCCGCTGTGTTTGCTGTGTCCTGTCGTAGGTGAGCCACCTCCAGCACCCAGACCCAGCCTCACTGCTCAGACCAAAGCTTTGCTGTTGAAAAGGATCCCCAGGTCCAGTCATGTGTGAGGCCCTGCCACAGCTGACTACGTCCCCTCCGGCTCCCCTCTGGCTCCACGATGGGGAACTTGCTCTTCAACCTGGGGCCAGGAGGCCTCCTGCTGAGCTGACCACGCTTGTCTGCCAGGGCTCTCCCATTGCAACGCCCTCACCCACAGCCCTGTAAGTGGCTGCTTTCAGGGCCTGATCTAGTATGAATCCACAGTTCAAATTTGCAGCAGGCCAGCTGTCACCTATGAAGGCCCTCTAGACACACTGCAAAGGTTAGTCTGACTTTTCAAACAAGGAAATGGGTGTGAAGAGGACCGTGACCAACCACTGCCCCTCCACGCTGGTCAATAAAGGCTAACCATCTTCTGAGACGTGGCTCTCCACACACAGCACCAGCCCTGTCCTGCCCTGGGTGACACAGGGTGAGAAGCCGGGCCAATGGGCCAGTCCCAGGCCCTTGGGTGTGCAGCACCAAAGCCAGGGTGCTGCAGCCTCTGCTTCATGATTGGCCTGGGTCGCTAGTGGTCAACACCTGGTGATCAGTACTTGGTGTCCAGTGGTTATTACCTGATGCCCAGAGATCAGCACCTACCTTGTGCTAAGAGGTGAGCACCTGGTATCCAGTAGTCATTACCTGGTACCCAGTGGTCATTACTTGGTGCCCAGAGGTCATTACCTGATGCCCAGCGGTCATAACCTGGTGCCCAGCGGTCATAATCTGGTATCCAGAGGTCATTACATGGTGCCCGGTGGTCATTACCTGGTACCCAGAGATCATTACCTGATGTCCAGTGGCCATTACCTGGTACCCAGCAGTCATCACTTGGTATCCAGTGGTTATTACCTGGTACCCAGTGGTCATTACTTGATGTCCAGTGGCCATTACCTGGTACCCAGCAGTCATCACTTGGTATCCAGTGGTCATTACCTGGTACCCAGCGGTCATTACCTGGTATCCAGTGGTCATTACCTGGTGCCCTGCAGTCATGACTTAGTGTCCAGAGGTCATTCATTACCTGGTGCCCAGCGGTCATCAACTTGCACCCACAGTCAGCTCCTGGTGCCTGGCTGGCATCTGCTGGTGCCCAGAGGTCATCAGTGGCCCTCAGGCTTCACAGCCATGGGAATATTCTGCCTGGGAATATTCTTCAGCGTGGAGTTTTGTTAGCATATACTAAAAAATTCAAACACAAAAAGCCCAGCTTGCTGTGAGCACCTTCTATGAGCATTCCATTTGAGCGGAGTCCAAATATATTTAAAAACCCCAAATTCCATGCATTTTACAAATGACTTTTGTTGTTGTTGATGTGTGTGCTTTTTTATTTTTCGGTAATGCCCAAGCATGTGGTTCCCTCTAGATGCTTTTTCTAAATCTTGATCCCTTCTGCTGCCAGAAATTAAAACAAAAAGGCAGTGTGGCTCCCTTGTTCTGGCTCCCAAGGGTCCAGAAGGAAGCCATTGTTAACTGCAAGCGACATTGAATACCGCACTTGGTACGGGTTTTCTACTCAATTCTAATTATTAATAATTACCCTAAAGTTTTGGAGCTGGGTGTAAAAAGCAATATTCTTGTTCCTACACCAAAGGATCCTGTCCCTTCCCATTTACCCCTGGTGAGGCTTCCAGAGAAAAAGGAAGGGGTGGGAACGCCGATGCCAGGGTACATTGTTTTAGGAAATAAATATATTCATGGAATATGGTGCCAACTATAACTTATTTTTAATAAATGACAAGAATTAACCAGACCCCAAATAATAAACCCTTTGATATATCAATCACTCTTTGTAAATAGTCATCTGTTTTCTGATCTGGAGATTTTTAATCATATTTTTGTACATTTGACTTCAGTAAAGTAGGACGATTTCATAATTAAACAGGAATACAATTTTTTTCCGGTCATCTTGGAAACATAATCTCATGCAGAGATTTGACATAAAGTCTGATGTTTTGACAAACCTCCTACGTGGGGACCCTGTAAGCACCCCAGTTCTGGCATTAGGCAGAGAGGCCAAGGAACCCGCCCTCCTGGACCTGGGGTCAGACCTGGCCACACAGTGGGGCACTGGAGCACCCCTCACAGATGGCCAGCCCCGACACGCCTGATCCATCCGAAAACATCACCCAAGACTGGCAGACCAGTGTGTTCCAGCATCACTGTTGCTAAACTGAGGTGCAAAAGCTGCCATGATCCCTAATGCTTCCCAGCTTCCAGCAGCTGAATCCCGCAGAAAAATGCACTCATCTAATTTCAGGTTTCGAGTCTATAAACTTGAAAAACAATACAGAAATTAAGCTTGGTACAGAATGTGCAAAATTTTCAAAATGGCTTTTTCCAAAGAGAAAAAGATAGGTCTGTGTTGTTCAAGTGTTGATGAAGTTTTATAGATAATGTTTTTTGTTTCACAACAATTTATTTTCCTTCTTCTCTTTTTCTTTTTCTTCCTTTCTTCCTTCCTCCCTTCTTTCCTTCCTTCCTTCTTTCCTTCCTCCTGTCTTTTCATTCTTTCTTTTCTTTCTTTCTTTCTTTTTATCTTTCTTTCTTTCTTTCTTTCTTTCTTTCTTTCTTTCTTTCTTCCTTCCTTCCTTCCTTCCTTCCTTCCTTCCTTCCTTCCTTTCTTTCTGCTTCTCTCTCTCTCCCTTTCTTTCCCTCTCTCTTTTTGAGTCAATTGATTTGAAACAGTAAGCACCCAAGTAGTTGACTCACAGCTCAATCAGTCATGACACCATGAAAGAAATGGTGAAGCCAAGGGCAGTCACTGTTATCAAAACGATGGTGAAACCCCCACAGAGTGTCCGCTTTTTGGATCTGAATGGGGACACTGGCAGAGTGGGCATCTCAAGGGGCTTGGTCCCCTGGTGGAAATCCTGCCCTCCAAGCCGTGCTGCCTCTTGAGGCTGTTTCAGGGAGGTAGAATGACAATCCGTCACTGCCTCTGATCGGCAGAATCGGAATTTACGACATCAGTGATGGAGAGAAGCTGGCAGAATTATTCTGCTCTCAACCCTGCCAAGATGGAGAGGGAGGGAACTGAGACTTCCTTCATTCTCCCTCCCACTGCTACAGCACTGTATTTAATTGACTTACAATTTTTTCCTGATATAATTCTTTATGGAACCTGCCTTAAGCAAAGGACCCACGATGTTCACCGAGGGTCGTGCCTCATTTGTTCCTGTAGATTGTGCCTAATTAACGTTAACTTGTCTGTACATAAAAAGTACAATCGGCTGTCCTTTCCAATTTAATTCTGACAGTTTAATCGAATCTGTATTCTTTCAAAAATAATTAGATCATTTACACTTCATTAACATGTAATGTAATGTTGGGACATTCATCATAATGATTTCTTATTTTTCTTGTGCAATATTATCTCCTCTAATGAAACTGTTAACACCATGCATGCCTTAATTAGCTGTATCATATCACTGATGATTTCTGAATAAAGCCATTTTTACAGATGAAATTGAATTATCTTGGTAGGTATATTTTCAGAAGAATCTATTCTTTTCTTATTGAAAAAATACCTTCCCATGGTCCAACCTCACAGTGCTGTGGGCCCATCATAGTGGCCTAATACCGACTCGGTGGGCAGGAAGGGGCAGTGCCAGTGTCTCTCCCGTGCTGGAACACAGCAGAGCTTACTCTTCACACAATGTGAAGCGTGGCCGCCTGGGCTGCCATGTACACCATAATCAGGAGGAAAAGGGCATAGGTATGTGATGTGGCCAACGGGCAACAAGCAGCACTGCTCTAGCTTAGAGAGACGGAGAAATAAATCCACAGAAGGCTAGACATGTGGTGCCCTCAGAACAAAAAAGGGAAGCTGCAGACCCGCCTGGCTCAGGTAGGCATGTAAGATGAAGCTGTAGACACACCTGGTAGGCAGGTGAGATGCTGCAGACCCACCTGGCTCAGGTAGACAGGTGAGATGAAGCTGCAAACACATCTGGTAGGTAGGTGAGATAAAGCTGTAGACACACCTGGCTCAGGTAGGCATGTGAAATGAAGCTGTAGACATACCTGGTAGGCAGGTTAGATGCTGCAGACATACCTTGGTCAGGTGGGCATGTGAGATGAAACTGCCTTCTCACCTGGCTCAGGTATTCAGGAAAAAGGCCACTTACCAGGCTGTGGGCCACCCTTAACCACAGGTTATAGTTATGCCATCCACAACAGTATATTCAGACAAGGACCACTCATCATAGCAAGGGTGGCATCTGATCCTCAGCTGAACTCTTGCCTGGGACCCAACAGGACAGGCAAGTGGATGGAGGTGGGCCCATGGGAACCCACTGCATCTGCTGAGCAGCTTAAGAGGAAGCTCGGAAAGAGAGGAAGGGAAGAACAGGCTGAGAGGACTCTTCCTGTGCAGGAACTGCTGCTGAGATGCCCATACCCAAGTCTTCATCTCCAAAGTCTGTGGATACCTCTTCTCATACTCACCCCCTTCTCTCTCATCTCTAACCACTGTGCCTCATTTTGCACCTGCACCACTCACCTCTCCCTCAGCTTTATTAAGGTATAGTTGACAAATAAAAAGCATATCTATTTATTGCATGCCACGTGATGTTTTGATATACGTATACATTGTGAAAGGATTAAATCAAGCTAATGAACACATCCATCACCTCACATACTTATTATTTTTTATGGTGAGAACATGTAAGATCTATTCTCTTAGCAAAGCTCAGGTATAGAGTACTCTCCCCAACCTCTTCCCCCAAAATCCCAGTAAATCCCGGTAACTACCATTCTGTTCTCTGTTCCTGCAAGTTCACCTCTTTCAGACATGAAAATATAAGTGAGATCATACAGTATTTGTCTTTTGAGTCTGGCTTATTTCACTTAGCATCCTGTTCTCCAGGTTCATCTGTGTTATCACAAATGACAGGATTTCCTTCTTTTTTGAGGCTGAAGAGAATAAAGACTCCACCAGAAAACAACCATTAGAACTAATAAATTAATTCAGTAAAGTTGTAAGAGACAAAATTAACAGCAAAAATCAGTAGCGTTCTATACACTAATGATGAACCATACCAAAAAATTAAGAAAACAATCTCATTTATAAGCATAAAGTAACAGGAATAAATTTAACCAAAGAGGTAAGAGATCTGTACAGTGAAAACAAGATATTGATGAAAAAAATTGAAGACATCCTGTGTTAATGGATTGGAAGAATTAATATTGTTAAAATTACCATATTAGCCAAAGCAATATACAGATTCAATGCAATCCCTACCAAAATGCCTAATGGCACTTTTACAGAAATAGAAAAAATATATAAAATATATATAAAATTCATATAGGACCCCCCAAAAGAATACCCAAATAGCCAAAGCAACCTTGAACAAGAAAAACAAAGTTGGAGGTAACATACTTCCTAATTTCAAAACATACCACAACATCCTAGTGATCAAAACAGCATGAAGTTGGTATAAAAACAGACACATAGACCAATGGAACAGAACAGAAAGCCCAAAACTAAATTGACACATTTAAGGTCAGTTGATCTTCAACAAAGTTGCCAAGAACACACAATAAGGAGAGTCTCTTCAATAAATGGTGTCAGGAAACCTGGGTATCCACATACATATGGAATGCTAGATAAAAAATTGACTCAAAATGGATTAAAGATTTAAATATAAGATGTGAAATTATAAAAACTACCAGAAGAAAACAAGGGGAAAGCTCTATGACATTGGTCTGGGCAATAATTCTTTGAATATGACCCCAAAAGCACAAGCAACAGAAGCAAAAATAGACAAAATGGGACCGAATCAAACTGAAAAGCTTCTGCACAGCACAGGAACAACCAATGGAGTGAAGAGGCAGCCCACAGAATGGGAGAAATATTTGCAAACCAGGCATCTGATAAGGGATTAATATCCAAAATATAGAAGGAACTCAAATAACTCAACAGCAAGAAAACAAATAACCCGATTTAAAAATGGGCAAAGAACCGGAACAGACATTTCTCAAAAGAAGACATGCAAATAGCCAACAAGAATATGAAACAAAGTTCAACATCACTAATCATGAGGGAAATGCAAACCAAAACACAGTGAGATATCACCTTACACCTGCTAGAATGGCTACTATCAAAAAGCAAAAGATAAGTGAAGGTGAGGATGCAGAGGAAAGGGGCCCCATACACACTGTTATTAGAAATGTATGCTAATGTAGCCATTATGGGAAACAGTATGGAGCTTCCTCAAAAGACAAAAACTAGAACTACTCTGTGATCCAATAATTCCACCACTGGGTATACATCCAAAAGAAATGAAATCAGCACGTCAAAGAGATATCTGCATGTCCATCTTTATGGCAACACTATTCACAGTAGCCCAGATATGGAATCAACTTAAGTGTCCATCAATGAATGAATGGATAAAGAAAATGTGATATGATATATATACATAATGAAATACTATACAGCCTTTAAAAAAGAAGATCCTGTCATTTGCACTTGCCTTCCAATTGGACGACTGCACTACACACCTGTCCTGGCCCTGTTTCCCTCAGGATCTGTCCAAGATGCAAGTTGATTAAGTTGTCTATGTGCCAGCAGCGGTTTGGCAGCTTCTGCACCTTTCAGGATAAATTTCACCTCCTATGTTAGCCCATATGGACCCCAGCTCAGCCCTTACCATCTCCTAGCTTGCCTACATAAACACTTGGCTTCAGCCATGCCACATTGTTCCTCGCCTCTATCCCTTCACAACACTATTCTCTCTACCAGAAATCCCTTTCCCAAATTACTTATGTATCGAACTCCTTCAAAACATGGCTTAGATGGTGCCTTCTCTGGAAAGCTTATCCAGATTTTGAGTCTTATTCAGATACCACAGGACTATGTGTCTCTAGAGCGAGCTGTAGATGTACACGTGTTCTTCACATTGCCATTTAGTTCCATGCAACTCTAGATATGAAACTAGTATTCTGGATATAAAATGCGCCGTGGATTCAAAAGGATTCTTCTCATGAACTAATAAGAAGGTAGCACAAATAGCCAGGAGACCCGGATATGAGTCCCAGTGCTGTGAGCTGTACCTGCTCTAGTGCTCACTTAAACTTCATGAGCCTCAACTTTTTCATGGGTAAAATGGAGGTTATAGTATCTAACCCACAGGTTTGCGAGGTTCAAATGAGAAAACCCATTAAGAGTGCTTCGTGGAGTATAGTAAGGCATCTATACATAGGAGTTGATATTTCAGCTCCATTTGCAACATTACCCAGCAAACTTTTATTGGGCACCAGTGATGTGCGAGCCATGCATGAGCCAGTGCACCTTGAACACTTTCCCATTCCTGAATGCAAGAGTGTGAAACCGAATATCCAAGACTCACCTCCATCCCACTTTATCTAGCCTGCAGGGTTTCCAGTCTCCCACACATTGTAAAACTTCCAGAGCCAGAAGCAGGATCCTAGACACACAAATTCTTGTAGCTCATTCTTCTAGAAAAGGCGACTCAAGTTCAGCTGCCCGGGAGAGTTCAGGATAGGGTGGAGAGGTGCATTAGTCTGTTCTCACACTGCTGTAAAGGACTGCCCAAGCCAGGGTAATTTACATAGGAAAAAGATCTAATTGACTTGAAGTTCTACACGGCTGGGGAAGCCTCAGGAAACTTACAATCATGGCAGAAGGGAAAGCAAACACGTTCTTCCTCACATGACAGCAGGAAGGAGAAGTGCTGAGCGAAAGGGGGAAACACTCCTTATAAAACCATCAGATATTATGAGAACTCACTATCACCAGAACAGGAAGGGAGAAGCCACCCCCATGATTCAATTACCTCCCACGGAGTCCCTCCCACAACACGTAGGGAATTAAGGGAACTACAATTCAAAATGAGATTTGGGTGGGGACACAGCCAAACCATATCAAGAGGTAACATCTGCCCTCCATATCCAGGAAGTCAAGAGCAACTCCACGTGACAATGGGAAGGATGGCTTCCAGTGAGGTCAGGTCGTGCCAACAGTATGGGAATCACACACGCACCAGGCTGTGTGCCTTTCCAGCCGAGATCTTGGAAGCCAGTTTCCCTGCTGTGCTCCTTCCATGGGAAGCTGAGTCTACCCACGTGGGTCACACAGAAACTAGAACAAAGCAGCAAGGTGGGAACTGGTAAAAATAGTGCTTGGGTAGAATCCAATCTTTGACCCAAAGATTATTATATACATGGTATTTTTATATTTTTATTGCTCTGAAAAATGGCATAAAAGGAGGAGGAGAAAACATGTTCCTCTAAACCTGGCCTAGGGGTTGAAGCTGTTCACACCAAAGTCCTAAAACAGGAAATCTCGTCTTGGTCGAGCTAGTCAACTTGTAGATTACAAGTACAAAACCCAGGAAGCCAAAGCTAAAATGGAATACAATGGGAAACCCCTAAGAAAATCACGATCACACTACCTACATTTTCTGTGTAGAGAAACGTGCTGTCCCTGTGGCGTGGGTGCATCAGTGGTTCACATCCCATCGGGCTGTTTGGATTTGCTGTTGGAGTTCTTGGCCATGGTGTGGCCACAGTTGAACACCCCAGTGTACGTGAAAGGCACAGAACCCAGTGTATGTGAAAGGCACAGAACCCTGCTGCACATAGCTCTGTGTTTGCTGTGGTGTGGCTGCTTTTACAACCAAGCATGTCTCAAGCTCATTCTACTTACTCTCTCCATCTTTTCCCCCACCATTAACCAAACAAAAAACATACATCGATGTTTAGTTCTGCAAAGAAAATGGAGGACAATGCGGAATATGACCATTTCAATGTTATTTAAACACCTTTTCTTTACTTCCTCTTCCCTGGACGTGTGTGAAGAGAAGGCTGGTGCAACAAGACGGGAAGGCAGAGGTGGCCAAAGATTGCTCTCGCGCGTGGAGGCTTTTGAAAGCAGTGAGCGTAATTGTCCTGCACACATTTTGGGGAAGCAAGGCTACTAATTAACTGCTAGTACATCAATTAGTTACAACAGCTGTAATAGCACACAGACAATGGCGTGAAGCTATGTGCTGCTGTGCCTCTCCTCACTTTGGGTGGGCATTTTTTTTAGCTTTTGCCTTGAAGATTTAAGTTAATAATTTATTCCTAATGAATTTAGTCTTTCTGTTTCTCTGGTACATAGGGCATTTAATGGCTGAGAGAAACAATTGTGCCATTAACACGATTTTTGTTTTAAAGAAAATTTTCAACATTGACAGCAATATTTTTATATCAGTGTCTCCAAAGATACATTAATGAATTTAACTCCTTCAGCAAAGACATTGAAAAGAGGTCGGGGTAAGACGAAGTTATAAGGAGGAGAATTGTCTTTGGTTGGTCATGTGACATTTCCTGAAAATATAATTACATCTTCTATAACGTATAGAAGCTTGTGCAATATACACAGCTACAAGTAAAAGGAATTCACGACTGTTGGGGCTCAGGAAATGACACCCTGAAGCGAAAGCCTCAGAAGTAAAGTGTCTGTAAGCATCTCCCGCCCCTGTGTCTCTCAGCCTCATCTCTCCCAAAGCCTCATCTCTCCCATAGAACCTAAAAAGGTCGCTCGGCTTCCCCCGCCTTTCTGGGTAAGGCCTGGCCATAAAGAGATCTCTGCCTTACACTGTCTGATAGGGGTCCTAAAACCCCCCCATTCCACAGAGCCTTGCCTCATCCTGGGAAGAAGAAGCCGTGCCCAGAGGCCAACACAAATCTGAAGAGACGGCCCTGGAGGCTCCCCTCGCTCTAGCACCACGGAGCACACCCACCTGTCAATCCCATTGCAGGGACATGGCCATCCCTGCTTCACCGAACCTACGCATAAAATCAGACCATTTCCGCCCTTGTATCTTTGGGTCTTGGCTCTGAAGGCTTCTGTGTCACATAAAACTATGATCAAATCAATGTGTTATGCCCCACATGGTGAAGCAAAATTGTTTATAAGCCCAACTTCTTATTTCTGTTTGATAGGGGAAGATGATACACAGAAGTAAATCTATTTGCTGAAACAAATTCCAAGTAATAAAAACCCTCCTGGATGCCCCTGCAGCTGTCCACACCGCAGAGAGAGGCTCTCGTAAACAGCGCCAGGAGCCCCTCTCCCTCTCCCCTCTCCGTGGTGGAACGAGGCCCCACGTGCTCCTCTCGGGCTCTTTGGGGTCTCCTGTGTGGCTTTAGAGCCCTCCCTGTTGCCCCTTCACACTCTGTCTTTGACTAGTGGCCCGGCCTGGGCAGCGCCTTCTGACTGGACATGCAGCCGGGGCGCTCGACCCTTGACCAGGGGCCAGAGGCGGATGTGGCCACCACACAGGAAGCAGATGCTGCAGATGAGGGAGGCTGGCTGTGATGGAGGAGGCAGGCCATAGTGCCCAAGTGCAGGAAAAGTTGCACTTGGCAGCTTTAAAATATTTGCATTACTGAAATATTTCAGTTGAGAAACAGTTTTTAAAGTCGTGACGTTTGGAAAAGCGCTTCGGTGTCTTTGAAGCAGGGTGAACAGGAAGCCTGGTCTGACTGAGGCACTCCCAGACTCCGAACTGTGAAAAGCCATCGCTGCTCTGAGTTCCGTTTGACACACGTGGACCACGCGAGCAGGACGAACAAAACACAGCGCAGGAGTGGGGTCAGGAAATGGAGCTGATTTCCCCGAGGACAGAGCACAGGTCAGGCTGAGGCCAGCGGGCTCTTCAATTCTGGCTCTGGAAAATGGGTGTCCACCAAAGACAGACAAGGCGGATCTCCAGAAGTTTCTGTCAGGTGGGTCATGCGAGCAGAGCAGGATTAACCCCACGGCTAGGAAGGATCGCTTAGGACTCCCGAGTTGCCAGGCAAAACAGGTGCCAAATATCCCTCCTCAGGTCAGGGATTGAGTGAGAGAAGCAGTGTGGGCTGGAAAGTCGTAGCAGCTGTGGGGGTGTCTGAACACGACATTAGCCCCCGACAAGCCAGGAGGTCAAAGACGATCCCGAAGCCAGCAAGGGGAAGGGGTCCCAAGGCGAGGAGCGTGGGCACCATGGCAGAGGCCGTCTCAGGTGCATCACCAGCTCCCAGCAAGATGTTGTGCCCAGGCTCGAAGGCCCCTAAATGGTGCTGAATACCTGGGCGGGCCTGGCCTGGCCATGTGGCAGATTAGCAGATAAGCGCTCATCTGCAGATAAGAACCTCGCATGCCTGCCTCGTTTTCTCTCTGTGCGGATGGCACCTCCGAGTGCAAGGTGCACAGTTCTCCTTTCTCATCTTAGAGAAGTCATCTGTTCCGGTGGAAGAACAGACAGGGTATTTCCCTAAAATCACGATTCAAGGCAAATGATGTCAGCATACTTTTTCTGAGGCCAAGGACTTTTTAGTATTTGTTAGATTGGCCTTTGTGGTTTTCTGCATTTTCTTTCAAACTTTCCAGATAAGGTCATTGTTTGTCTGCAGGCAATTTAAACAGCATGGCCATGGGCTTCAGAGAGACACAGGAGTGATGCCCAGGCGTGGCGCACGGGGCAAGAGGGCCAGCCTGGCACGCACCGCTGCTCACCTGGGCGGCCTCGGTATTTTCTCCCGGGAGAGCTGGGGGTCCTAGGCCTGTTTTGCCAAAGTTGTTTGATCATGGACAGAAAAGGTGAGAAGCAAACTGGGTCACCTGGAAATCAGAAGGACAGGGATATGTGGGCCAGGCTGGAGCTGACCCTAAAGACGCAGGCGCTCCCATCCCCACCGGAAGAGGGAAGGGCTGCGCCAGGGCCCTGAATCCACCTTTGCTGCTAACTGGGACCGGTGTGGAGGTCCAGGGTTTCCTTTTTTCTCCCCCTGTCTTGCTTCTCCGCCTTGTGGTCGGTATCCTGCGGCATCCCCCCCACTCTGATTTCCTCCATCCCCACCTGCCCAGGGCATGGCCTCTGCACTCCCGAGGCAGCTCTGAGGGGCCGACGGGGGTGCGTCCCTCCCGGCCCACAGGAATTGCGTCCTCGTGGGGCCGTGGAGGTATGAGGAGGGCAGCATCCATAAAGTAACCCACACTATGGGAAAAGTTCTGACGTCGGATGAGGGAGCTGGCCCCAGCCCAGCTGGCAACCGGTGAGACACAGACGTCCCAGAGCGCAGCGAATCCTACCTTTGTGTTCCTCATTGTGCCCCATGACGTGATACCTGCACCTCTCCATCTTCAGAGGACAAAGGGGCACTAGAAAGCAAGCCACTGAGAGAATTTGGTAGAAGCTAGGAACCTGTGAGCCTGACACGTAGGCACCTGTGACCTGCGCCCTGTGATCTCTCACCTATGGCCCTTGACCCCACTGCTTCCAGGCATTCTCTGTAGATGACGTTGAGCAAGTTCCTGAAGCCCTGGAGCCCCCACATCTCCACCTGAAGAGCAGGGCCCGGCTCACCCTGAGGCTCAGCAGCCCCCATATCTCCACCTGGAGAGCAGGGCCCGGTCACCCTGAGGGTCAGCAGTGACCCATCCGGCATGCACCTGTGGGATGGGCGATGGACAGCTGCATTCACCCAGGTGCAAAGACAGGGAGGGTCCCCAAGAGTGCACACCCCCCTCACACCCCGTGCCTGGCTCCCAGCCCGCCTGCAAGGCTGGCAATCCACACATTGCTGCTCTAACACTGACACTGGAGAAGCCAGGCAGACACTTCCACACCTGTGCTTCGCCTGAGCCCTAAACGCAGGCCCAGGTCACGGCTGATGTCCAGGGCCCGGGGATCTGCCTGTGGCGGCCTCACCCAGGCTAGGAGGTGCCTCTGGGGATGAGACAGCCTGCAGGTGCTCAGGATTCTCTCCCTGGCTTGGCTCTGAGGGGCCCCAGGCAAGCAGCAGTGCCCCGAGGGTGGCAGCATCCCGGCCGGGGCCGGCTTCTGCGTCCAACCCTCTCCCTGTGGACGTGGGTCCGAGGAGGGCTGCACTGGGCCCCCACCATGCTGAGGCTCCCTGGGCCTCTCCTTACAGCTTCCCTCAACACTGCCTGGAGTTTACAGCTGTCCTGAGGTGGCTCACCTTTGAAGGTTACTAACGAGCGTTCTTTGTTCTGAAGTCGAGGAGAATGAACCCCAACGTGACTGACGTGTGCCAGCTTCCATACAGAGTGAGGCTACGTCCTGGGCCTCTCTGCGGCGAGGCTGTGCCCATTGTGGACTGCTCTGCCAAGATTCGCCAGGAGCCAGAGGGTCTGCCGAAGCCGTTACCTGGAGGTGAGGAGGATCCGTGGGCATGGCGGTGCCAGGGGTCAGGATGGCTGCACGCACTGCCTTCCGAGGACATGGCTTCATGGCTGTTTACAGACATTCCTGAATCCAGACCATTGATTCCACATTTGATGTGAAAAGAAATTAAAGGTCTGGTCTCATTAGATAAACGGGTGCTGGGGAAGGATCACAGGGAGAAGCTCTCCCCTTTTGTACGACCCTGAATGGCCACGGCAGGCAGCTCCTGGCACACAATTGATTTCGAGCCGAGTTTTGTCTGAAAGATGCTTCTAGATTATGGCAAGAAAGCATTCTATAATCCTCCTGCCAATGCAGTTATGTTTAACAGACATGCAACTCTTATCACTGATTGATAACACTTAACTCAAAACATATTTCAGCTTTCGGAATGTCAATATCCGGCCTCTGAGTGAAGGTGACCCCTGCCCCGCGTGTTTGCTAAGTGTGTGCCATGGTTTGCTGGTGAATGCGTACGAGTGGTTGTGTGGGAAGGCTGTTATGGATTTGCTATCTTAGCCTGAAGTGTTTGCTGCTGATTATGTGATTAAATCAATAATAATTTCTGCCTGGATCCTGGGCTTCTCCACTCATCTTCTGGCCCAGGCTGTGGAGCAGAACAATGCGCCCGACACCCGAGCCGAGGTGCTTTGTTGTGGGGAAACGTCAGAGGTGTGGCAGGGGCCTCTGGATCTCCTCAGAAAGCAAAATATTGTAACAGCTCTGCAGGTAAACAAACGGGCGGCCTGCGCCGCGGCGGGAACCGACAGGTGGGGGCGGGGCCGCCTGATGGATGGGGCTGTTGACTCCGGCTTCACCTGAAGTCCTGTGATCCAGAGCCTTCATCCCACGTTAAACAGAGATTTGTTGACTCTGATGAGAGGCGTTTACAGTTAAATGGGCACAGGGCTCGCTAGCCACATCTAGCCTTTAAGTCACGCAGGCAGTTTCGTCTCACAAGGTATGAAGGCCACCTGGCACGGAGGGACCAGGGCTGTCCCCACAGGGCAGGGCCCCAGGGACTCTCTGTCCAGTCTCCCCACCCACACCCAGGTCCCCCTGGAGGACACACGTCCGCCGCTTGTGACTTTCTTGTCTCTGGGTGTCCTCAGTAGCACAGGTGAGTAACTTTGTTTCCAGCAAAGGGCATCAGAAATGCCGCCTGCACCATCCGCCTGTCAATCTGTGGTGGCTGGAAGGACCTGGGCTCCGGGGGATTCCTCCCTCTGTCTGCCCTGGTGCCCTGGTGGCTGGAGAGGCTTTACCTCACCCGCAACATTTGTACCCCCCGGCTGTCAGCAGGGACATCCGGACAACCCAGTCTCCCAGGGAAATCGCGGGGACGCGAACCGACATTTGAAAAACCAGAACATCTGGTCAGTCACTTTCTCCCATCTGGGTAAACAGAGCTTTGTGAATAAGCCATATTCGAACACTGAGGGAAGCAAAGGTATGTTCAACGGGGATGGGCTGGCTCTGGGCTCGGGCCTCAGCCCTGGGAACGTCGTGCCCGGCGATGGGCCGCGGTGCTGCTCAGTGCTTTTAAACACCAAACCGCTCCCAGCTATGTCAAATATCACTTAAAAAAAAAAAAATAAGACAGCCCCAGGGACTGTGATCATCACCGTGTTTGAAAAAGGCAAGTTTCCTTTCCTTCTTGCGTTCAGAGCCAATTCAGGATTTATCACTCGTATGCAATTGTAATTGTAATTGCTATTTACCTATTGGGAATTTGGCTTTTAGAAAAAGGATTATTTTGTTGGAAGAGGGGGCCGGGGAGAAGACGCTCTCCGTTGGAGAACGCGTGGAGACCGCTCCTCAGGCCTCCGAGGCGGGAATTAGGTGGCAGCCGTCCCTAACAGGCAGCTTGCGAGCCCCGGTGATCGGCTGTAATTTCGGCTGTACAAAGTAGCAGAACGCCTTTCCAGGCTCCCTCGAAGGCTGGGGCCTTCCACTCCAAACTGCTGGTGCATTTCCAGGAAAATAAAAGGCAGTCCCAGCCATGGACGTACAGGAGAGCCCGGGGTCAGTGGAGATGGTCTCCGTCCCGGGTCCCCGGAACTGCAGTTCCCAGACGCTACAGGGCCACCAGCTCCTCCCTGGCCCAAGAAGAGTCCAGAGAAAGTTTTACTTTGTTAAATTGTTTTTACTTTGTTAAATGTTTAAAAGGGGGAAACTGGTAGGCAAGCATCAGGTTTTCTGTTCCATGCTGAACCAAATTCAGAAACACCAAATAGCGCTCTAGGGGCGGCCTTCGCCTTCTGTCTCCTCGGGCGGCCTCCAGGGGCGGCCTTCGCCTTCTCTCCTCAGGTGGTTGCATCAGGTCATTTTCCTCAACCTGGTGGCTGCCTTCTCTAACACATACCCTGGGATACACTTCATCCGTCTCTGTAACACCTTGGCCAAGTAAGTAACCGGTGTGAGTCAGCCTCTTGTTCCAGCAGACGGCCTGAAAACAGACCCAGCATACGCCCGGCTTTTGGAAGGCCCCGAAAAGCGAATCAGCAGACAGAAACAGAGTCCCTCCCCTTTGACGACCAACTGGGGGTTAAAATCCATGCTCCCAGGGCCAGCCTGCCCAACTCAGTGGGGTCAGGAGGCTTTGTCCTCTGAAGGCAGCCTGGGAGGGAGGCACGTTACTGCTCCTTGGGGTGAGAGAAGAGAGATAGAGAGATGGTGCTTGCTGTCATTCCATCGCCTTTCCAAGGATCCCCGAGGCTCGGAATTCCTTGGCGGTCCTGGGGGAGGCAGCGGCTGTGCTGTGCTTCTCAGCTGGCTGTCTGGTCTCCATCCCTGCGAGGCTGTCACTGCACCATAGGACAGAGGCGGACACCCAGGCAACTAAGGAAATGGGCAGAATTTTTTCAATAAAATTGTCTGGACTTAATCCAGAGTGAGTGGGCTGGACTTCGGCCTCAGGCTGTGACCCACAGCTCACGCTGACAGCTGTAACCTAATAGTGGTTTTCCAGGAAAGACGAGAAGAAAATGCCTCTGTGGCATTCGTGCCACCCTCTTTGATATTCCAGGGCTCCAGGGTCTCCCCGAATACTGCCGACATCTGCAGGTTCCCGGCCTCCCAGGGAAAAGCAGGTGCCGAGGTTTTCGAGGCAGGTGCCAGCAGCACGCACAGGTACTCAGAGCCTCCTGATAGTCTTGTTCATAGCCATCTGAACTCAGACAGGGCTGGGCAGGTCGAATCACTTCACTGTGCGTTTAAGGAAGCAGCTCGACTGTGGGTGTCTTATGTCCTCTACTAGGAGAGCAGGAAAGAGATGAGACAGGAAAGCGGGTCCCATGCACAGGTTGGGGGGCTCAGTGCCGTGAGCAGTCCCCACGCCTGCCCAGGCAGAGCGCACGGCAAGGTGGCAAGCATATTCTACTTCACTGATTCCCATAACCCGGTGTCTTTCTGCAGTCTGAGCGATGACCTTAGCCCCTGACAGGGTCGCAGCCCTCAGTCTCGAGGAAGAGGGCCTGGCTGTGTCCTGAGCTGCCGGCCCTTCGCTGCCAGCGCTGTGTCACTGCTGTTGTTCTCAAAGAGTGTGCGTCACCTGAAGCGGATCCAGGCATTGCTTCTTACACAGGCAGCACGTGCGCACAGACCTGCCTTTGTGCCGGCAGCCTTCTAGGCAGTGGGAAACCGTGTTTTAAAACCTAAAGGAGCATGCTTCCAGCCAGCATCCTGAAGTGGTGAACCCTGGAGGTTCACACTCCACTGACCTGAGGGTGGACAGCTCGGGTCCAAAGAAAGTCCTTCATAGGAGCTGCAGGGAATAGGAAGGGCGTCATTTCACAAAATGCAGCTGCATCATTTTGTGTCATGGGGAGGCAGAAAAGCTCTGAAGATTAGTTGAGCATAGGGGAAAGCATGATTTATCTATTGCTATTTCCTAAAAGAAGCGTCTGCAGAATTCAGGGGCCTGGGGACCCATTGGCAGCTGAAATCATTAGAATCTTTAATAAGCAGCTGCTCGCTGGTGCTCTCTGCACCTCCTACCTGGTGGGGACCCTCCTGTCCGGTAGCTTCAGTGCAAATTCTGGAGGCTACTGATGTGAGGCCACATTGTCCGGTGTCCACTAACCCCATGGCACATGACAGACAGTTAATACAGGGTGAGGTGGCAGAACTCTGTGCTGGTTCTCCCTCTGCAAAGAGGGGTGGGCTGGGGGCTATTTTACAACTGCAGAGAGCCAGGATGGGTCTGAGTGCAGCACTGCCTGTCATGGGGCAGCTGCAGGAGGCAGCTTTGCAGGCGGGGCGGGTGGAGCGCCCTGAGGACAGGCTGGCCCACGCACCTGGTGTCAGGGGTCCACGCTTTGCAGTAAAAGGAGCTCTGCAGGTGGGCAGGTGGAGTGCCCTGAGGGCAGGCTGGCTCCCTCACCTGATGTCAGGGGTCCACGCTTTGCAAAAAAGGGATCTGAGGTGCCTTGGGAGGATGCTTATCCCACCCAAACGCAAGGCTTGGCAATGACCTCGTGGGCAGCCACCCAGAGCCAGAGGAGCCTGCGAGGCAGGGCAGTTGATGGCTATGAAGCTCACCGCCTAAACTTCAGGGTCACCACTGTGTCTCCACCCCCCACCTCTGGGCAGGCTCAAGAAGAGCTGCGGTCGCAGGCAGGCATCCCTGTGGGTCCATGGCGTCTGCAGCATCCCCCGTGAGAACAGACGGTCACGTGGTCTGAAAATGCCCCCGACACACACACGCCCCTCCACCAGGAGCCACTGCTGAGGTTACTCGTTGGCCTACAGCTGCTATTAAAAATAACCCATTGCACTGGAAGTGATATTCACGTTTGCCCTCGGGGTTGCTCCATGGGGAGGGCGAGGCGCACTGAGGCCAGCAGGACCCTCCCTGCACACTCGGCTCCCACCGTACCACCGCAGAGGCTCAAACCCTTCCAAAGGGGCCCTTCTCATCTTCCCCCTAAAGTTCCCAGCTCAGAGCTCCAGGACCACCTTCCCTGGCAGTGAGGAGCCCCATGCACGGACCCCTCCCCTTTAATGGCCCGGCCGTGCCCCTCCTGACAGTGCCCTGGGACACTGTGCAGGATTTACCTGAGGATGGAAGAAAACGAGAGAACTTGCCACACAGGAGCCTGGGCTTTCCCCACAGCCTCATGGGTCCCTGTCAGCAACCCCAGCTCCTGCCTTGCTCCTGAGGCCCAGCACTGGCCCCTGCACCCCGCTCCAAATGTACCTCCTTCCTGGCAAGCCCCACTCCCTGCCACTGCAGAGGGTCAGGCTTTTCCCAGGAAAGCCCTGGGCAGGCAGGAGGCCCTCCTAACTCAGGGGTCATGTTCCTCAGATCTTAGTGAATGGGGGGGAAGCAGCAGCTAGGGGAGTGAGGGGCAGGCCTGAAGAGAGGGACAGGCCTCCACAGGTGGCTCAGGGTGGGCCAGGCCAGCAGGACCTCAGAGTTCACCACCCAGTGCCCAGCCCCAGCCCCCGGGGCCCTTACCTGCATGGGCTGGAGAACAGCCTCTGTATCCATCTAATGTTAAACCAGCACCTTCACACACACAGGCACGCACACCCCTGAGGACTATACCAAACCTCAGGGGTGCTGAGTCTGAAGGGGAAGGAGGAACAGGAGCCCTCCAAAGCCACCTGGCTGTGGCGGACACAGGGAGTCTCTTCCTTGTAACCTACCTGGTCACACGACACCCACCCGCCACCCCCCACGTCCTGCCGAGTGCAGACCACCACATCTGAAATTAAGAGTGTAAGTGAATTCCGAGATAAGGATCATCTCCCTTCAGGGTATGCTTAGGGAGTGAGGGAGTGGCAGCCCTTTCATCCCAAGTTTTATGAAACATTGCAGTGAGTCGTTCCACAAACATAAAATAACCTCCAGTTGATGTGTAGATAAGATTGGCCACAGCCTCTGTGCAAGCAGCTATCTGGAACAAAACTGAAAATATTCTCAGCCATAGGAAGTATTTACATCCAGCAAATTGTCTGAGAAGAAACAGGCATTCTGTCCCTGAACATTCAAGCGATCATTTGAAGACCTTTTCCATCGTAAAGATGAGTGTGGGCCCCAAAGTTGCCTCCAATATGACAGGCACGGTGCCCCAGAGCCCTCAGCTCCAGGGAGTCCTCCAAGATTGTTCCCGCATTGTTTCTCTCCTTTCAGGCTTCTTCCTCAAGGATAATTTTATAGAGGATACACCTCAGGGAGGCAGGGCCATCTTTCCGGTTTCTGGGGATCTCAGGTTAGCCCCAGTCTGGGACGCCTGCAGATTGAGCCCAGCTCCTAACCCCACCGATGTTTCCAGGTCTCTCCGGAGGGTCAGAGTGGGCGTTGGTGAGGAACAGCCCCAAGAGGTACCTTGGCCTTCCTGGAGCCCCAGAACGTGGAGGCTGACCCAGGACAGAGACCGTCACTGTGGGAGAAAAGACGGCACGGTCAGTCCTTCCCTCGGTGCGCTCCCGAGGACCTGCTCTGCATCTGCCCTGCATCTGAGATGGCGTCTGGGAATCTGCAGTACCCAAGTGTGAGAGAGGCAGCCCCAGACCCAGCCATGATGCACCTGAGCCTGTGCAGGAGGCTCGTAGGAGGGTGGGGATGGTGAGGACAGCTGCATGAGTGCCCCTAAACCAGCAGCCACAAGGCCCTCGGGTGATGGGAGATGTTTGTATGGGGAGACTGGAGGTGTAATAACTCCCCAGCAAGCTGGGATTTCTAGCCCAGGCCAACTCCATAGTTCTTGTATTTTTTGATGTTGAAGATGGTTATCCTGCAGCAAACCAGTCTGACTCACCTTGAAAAGTATCTGGCCGGGCACAGTGGCTCACACCTGTAATCCCAGCACTTTGGGAGGCCAAGGGGGTGTGGATCTCCTGAGGTCAAGAGTTCGAGACCAGCCTTGCCAACTTGGTGAAACTCCATCTCTACTAAAAATACAAAAATCAGCTGGGCGTGGTGGTGGGCACCTGTAATACCAGCTGCTCAGGAGACTGAGGCACGAGAATCACTTGAACCCAGGAGGCAGAGGTTGCAGTGAGCCGAAAGAAAGAGAGAGAGAGAGAGAGAAGGAAGGAAGGAAGGAAGGAAGGAAGGAAGGAAGGAAGGAAGGAAGGAAGGAAGGAAGGAA
>NC_037686.1:71361848-71362256 GCF_003255815.1 Theropithecus gelada
GAAGGAAGGAAGGAAGGAAGGAAGGAAGGAAGGAAGGAAGGAAGGAAAGAAGGGAGGGAGGGAGGGAGGGAGGGGAAGGGAGGGAGGGAGGAGGGAGGGAGGGAGGAAGGGAAGGAAGGAAGGAAGAAAGAAAAAAGAAAGAAGGAAAGAAAGAAGCAAGAAAGAAGCAAGAAAGCAAGCAAGAAAGAAAGAAAGAAAGAAAAGATATGTTACAAAATATTCCTTTTCTTCATTTCTCTCTTATAAAAACCCCTACATACCCAACTATGAGGACTGCTTTAAGAGGTGAGTGAAACTGACTTGGAAACTGTTGACTTCCTAGGAGGTAGACAAATGTTTAAATAACTGTATGTGTGCATTTTATATATATATATATATATATATATATATATATATATATATATATAT